>NC_069110.1:17015741-17102744 GCF_947172395.1 Bicyclus anynana | reverse complement strand
GGCGCCACATAAATTAGTTACAATTTTTCCCGATAACAGGCGATCCATAAATTAGAACCAATCTTTCATTAGTAAAAATCTTTTCCTATAGCGGGTGCCGCATAAACTAGTAACAATCTTTCCCGATAGCGGGCGCCGCATAAGTTAGTACCTTAGACCATTAATAACTGGACTACCTTTTTTCTTACTAATTAATTTTTTAATTACTAATTATTAATTATTGCTGCAGCTATCTGCAGCAATAATTAATTAGTAATTGAAATGCCAAAGTGGCAAAAGGTTGCCACGAAACTTAGGGTTTGGCAACTGAAGGCACTCTTCAGTATCCCGGAGAAAAATTACGTTTTATACTTGAACGATTGAGGGTCTCTGAACCCTTGAAACCTGCTATATTCTAAAGCCATCACATACTAAACTCTATAATTGGCTACCGTACTTACCTACAATAGGAGCATGGACTGGAAAACTTTCAGCCTTCATAAAATGGGGTACGGTCTAGATATCGTAAGCTTTCGGTTCATGAGATAGTGCCACGAAGATATTCAGAGATGGCGTAAGAGGTGTTACGTGTGGGTTTTAAAGTTATTTATTTCTTTATACGATGACAAATAAAAGATAATTTAAAAGTAATTGCTATATTACCTCTTTGGAATGTATAGAACGCCATAGAAATTAGCAGGAACCATAAAAACATTCTTCTGTTATTTGGTCTTTTCTTTGTCAGTGTCACTATTGTCTGTTTGATATTGTTAAAGTCGAAGAAGTCCCCAATAGGATTTTTGACACCAGCTTCTCTCAAGGACTTCTGTTCAGGCCTGGTCTGCCAGTTGAGGAACAGAAAGCTGTACACTGTGGCAATAATCATCAGGCAAGAATTGATTGCGAACATTGCCGTGAATGATCTATTTACCACTTTTGTGTATAATAAGTTACCTAAAACAAACGAAAATTTACAATTTTCAACGATTCAGTTAGTCTTTTTTAATTGTTTTCTCTATGAAGAGGTGGTTTAAAATAAATGAAATTTTAATTAAAAATCTATAGATAGGCTTGTGATTGATAACACACATGCTTGATAGATATCAATGACAAAGTCAAAGTTTAGAAGGTTCAACCTAATTTTAAAAAGCAAACAATCTTTCTCTTGGTCACGGTTTAAGGTGCTTTCCGGAATACTACTTTAAATTTCGGACTACTTTCGAGATTATATTTACATAGCAGACGCCACGTCATTAAACGTCATTCGCGTAGTTCCCGTATCTATGAGAAATAGAAGGGGATAACATTTATGACACTCACTAAAAACGTGGCCTTATATAATTTCTAAAAAATGTGTAAAATAATTTTCAAAATCGGATCAGTAAATCTAGAGATTACCCCTACACACAATCTTAACTTCTAGACTGACCCAGAAACTCATGATCCATATGATTTAAGAAAAAAAAAAGGAGACAGTTAAAAGAACTTAAGTAATATGTTCTGGAAACCCAGAATACAAAGGCGTTCCTACAGAACACAGAAAACGCAAAAGCTATTTCATTCCGTCGGCGTTATACATACCATAGCTAGTTAAGACTTACCAATAGCTACTCCAGTAGGCATAGTGCTTAAGTAGACAACGTCCAAAATCCCCACTCTTAGTGTCCTGCTCTCAAGCGTAGTCACATCCGCGATGTAGGCGAAGCACCCAGCAAATATAGATAAGTCCGCCCCTGTCAAGGCGCTAGGGAATGTTGCTGTATATATCACATACTCCACTGGCCACTCTAAAACGTAACAGGGAACATTTTTTTTTTTAAGACTGTATAATTATAATAACCAGTACACAGTAAAATTAAACGTGATTTGTGTTGCACTATGGTTAGACACAAAGAAGAAAGATTTTTATATGGAACATAAGCTCAATAACTGCTGGACCGATTTTAACAATTCACCAATGGAAAGCTACATTATCAGGGAGAGTCAAAAGCATAGGCTTTAACTTATCTCCTTATTCCTATAGGTACGAAAACTACGCAGGTACCTTATTATCTTGCTTATATAAAAAGCCAGAGTGCTGTAGACTACACGACTGAAGTGAAACTTCTTAAAACAAAGATTCTGACGAATTAAGAACCTACTCTTTTTTAAGTCAATTATGTCATAATCATCATTACCCATTATTCGAGACTCGTGTTTACTGCTGAGCACGAGTCTCCTCAAAGAATGAGAGGGACTAGGCCAATAGACCGCCACGCTGGCCCAATGCAGATTGGCAGACTTCACACACGTAGAGAATTAAAAAAATTCTCAGGTATGCAGGGCTTTCCTTCACAGTTTGAGACACGTGATATTTAATTTCTTAATATGCTCATATCAAAACCACCATATAAAATAGTCAATTATATATTATGTATAAATGTAAAGCGTCATCTATGAGCCTCAGACATAACTGCATCGCAACAGATTCTTGAAATGTACAAATAGGGATTGTTTCAAAGATCTCTTCGAACGCCATCTAGAGGTAGTTTAAAATAGCAAACACTATTAACTATGCCTGTAGATGGCAACACGCGTCATCCGATTACGAATTTTCGTAATGTATTCACGAAATCACTCGTAAAGTCCAGCGTGCGCAAATAAATTTCATTTCAAAAAGAAACTCACGTTTTACAGTATTGAGTGTGATCATCAAAGAGAAGAATAGTTTCCCAAGCAGTCCACCGCACAGCAGCACTTTCCTGCCGCGTTTATCGCTATAACTGCCGAGGAAGAACGCCAACAGCAACGGCACCACGTGACCAGCGATGCCGTTCCACTGGTGGAATAAAGATACCGTCACCTGGAAAATTAAAAAAAAATTATCTATATTGTTTTTATCCGATAAGTGGATCATAGATGTGCACTTAGGCTTCCTGTAAATAAATAAATATATTGATTCGCTATAACAGCCAAGGAAGAACACCAGCAGCAACGGCACATCATGACCAGCGATGCCGTACTACTGGTAGAACCTATCCTATCCTACTACAGTGTAGAAAATTATGGACTTCCTCTAGCTATATCAGACACAGACGAAATTTAAAAAAAAAAAGGTTTCACTGTTGTGTAAATAAATAGCACTTGATAAGACACAATTATTTTGAAATCAGAGAGAGACAATATAAATTTATTTGAATGTATTGATTTGATATTAATAAATCCTCTACGCACGGTTCAACCTGAAACCGGAGCATTCTCTCTCTCTCTCTCTCTCGTTGACTCTACAAAATTCTGATGCAAAAATATTTCAGGTAATCCGATCCTACTAATGTGAAAGTTTGTATGGATGTTTGATTTTCTTTAACGTCGCGACTACGAGTACCTCAGACTAAATACATAAGGACTCGTATCGCACCCAAATTCACGAACAAAATTTTCTGCCATTTTCTAAGGAAAACGAGCTTAGATTTCATACATATCTTATACTAAACTAGCAGTTTTTGTTCGTTTTTTACACCATTCAAGTACATAAAAAGGTATTTTTACGAAGGATTTTAAACGACGGACACGATTGTAAACTATGAAACATCGATTCTATAGAGACAGTGTTTATAATCGCATAAGATCGTTGATCATATACTTTGACAGAAAAATAATGTCTTGCGAGGCAGGTCTTTATCTAATTAGTCTGAGACGAGTACTGATCTAATGTAGCTGCTACTTGGAATGAAGATAGACTATGTCCTGAATTAACACATAGGCTACTTTTTCTCTCGAAAAAATCCATAGTTTCCGCGAGATCCACCTAATATTATAAAAGCGATAATTTGTATGGATGTTTTAACGTTGCAACTACTGAACCGATTTAGCTGAGTTTGGATCGGTGATGGATCGTAAGTTGTCCCGAAAAAATCCATGCTTCCCGCGAAATCCTACTCATATTATAAACGAGACATTGTATTGATGTTTGTTATTCTTTAACATCGCGACTACTGAACCTATTTACCTACAAATTTTAAAGAAGATAGATTATGTTACTACTTACTAATTACTACACAGGCAGTTACTTACTTGTCCCGAATAAATCCATAGTTCCCGCAAGATCCTAATAATATTATAAACGCGACAGTTTGTATGGCTGTTTGTTACTCTTTAAGCCGCGACTACTGAACCGATTTCGCTAAAGTTTGGATTGGTGATAGATTATATCCTAGTTTAACACGTAAGTTATCCCATGGTTTCTGCGAGATTTACAAAAAACTAATTGTAATGATAGTATGAACTCTTTCCAGCAAAAACTTCTGACTGGATTTGATTGTTATTGGCATAGATTTACGAGTCGGTACAAGTACTTGTAATTCTATGATTGTTTGGAAACAATTTGTGGAAAATTCTGGAATTCGAAAAAGTCGCAGGTATCAGCTAGTAGCAAAATAAATCAATTAGTTACTAAATAAATATAAATACATGAATCATCTATATCATCTATAGGTTTTTCTTCTTATAGAAGAGGAATATGGAGCTTAGACCCACCACACTGATTCAAGGCGTTTCAGCGGTACCAGGGTGGTAATGTTTAAGTTTTAATCGATCATTGTACTTTTATCAGATGTTAACTATAACGAGTCATCGGCCTTTCAAATATTTCGTAACATATATGCAGGGTCCCGACAGATGAATTTGCTACGTGCTTTAAAAATACCTTGCTATATATCTACGAATATGTATACCTCTACTCAAAAAGTCTCGTACAATTAATGTCAACTTAAGGTTAAATTAACCGAAGCAGATGCCAATTACATTAACAAATAGATCTCCAGTGAGGTGTCCTTGTTCAACAAGGTAAACAATAAGAAAGTAAGCATACAAGTCACACAAGTGTTTTTAATTAACACCTCATTTATTCAATGTAAAGAGTATTTGTTTATGCCCGTGGCTTCGCTTTGGTTAGCCGTAATGAGTAGCAGCAGGCGACACCCTGTTGATTGCAAATCATAAACCGTAACTTAATGAATTCCGCTTCTTTCCCTATCCTATAAGGTGGCCTAGCCCCGTACACTACAGGCTACTACTTTATCAACTATTTAATAGCTTACTACAGCGCTAGATCTCCCTCCCTATAGGATAGGGAAGGAAGCGGATAATGACGAGAAATGAAAAATTGTTTTTGTGATCTGTTACAAGAAAATTACTATTAAAATTATAATTATCTAATAAGGTAGGTTACCTGAACTTCTTTGTTAATATCACTATATTTGCTTATATTATAACATATATCCGCACTGTAGCCATGATTCACTGTGCATGTTCTGAATACATAAAATGTTTGTTCTATAACACTTGTTATCATGAATGCCATCATATAGAAGAACATAACAGGTTCCACTGTTATTTTTTTGTACCATGGCTGTATACTTTCTTTCTGAAAAATAAAATCAAATTTTTAACAAAAACTAATACAATGTAATTTTTATCTGTTCTCTTTACGCTCCTTATATTACAAGCGTACAGTATGTTGCTTAATAACCTCCTCTATCTTCTACTAAAAGTTTTATTTAAATTGGTTTAGTTGTTCCAGAGATTAAGCCTGGATGAATAAATAGACATATTTTTTTTTAAGTTTTTGTTGCACTAGACAAAAAACAGATATTTTGAAATTACAGTCAGACACTTTAAATTTTATTTATTATATGTATTGATATGAAGAATAAACAATAACGAAAATATAAAACATGCTGCTTAACCTTGCACCACATGGTTTGTTAGGTTGTACCAGAGTTTTTGGATATTAGTTTAGATCACAACACAATATCAAGAATATCAAAAATCGAACTGAAATTGCTTGCTAAAATTGATTCCACGTTTAGCAGACTTGAATCAAATCTGTACCTAAAACCGATTACTTATTAAACTTTGGATTGAAAGACACAGTATGTGGAAATGCAATGTGTGAATTCTCTCAACTGCAACTTGTTTATTGCAGAAAAACATAAAATATGCAATGCTGCAAAATGATGAATGCTCTATCATAGAACGATGTAGTTTATAGTAACTAGGTACGTTATAGATTTATTACCAACTAGCGAACGCCCGCGACTTCGTCCGCGTGGAATTCAGTTTTTCACAAATCGCGCGGGAACCGTGGATTTTTCCGGGATGAAAAGTAGCCTATGTGTTAATCCAGAGTAAAATCTATTTCCATTCCAAATTTCAGCCAAATCGCTTCAGTAGCCGCACCGTAAAAGAGGAACAAACATATTTACACACTTACACACAAACTTTCGCCTTTATAATATTAGTAGGATAGTAGGAAGTAGGACTAGCGGACGCACGCGACTCTGCCCGCATGGAAATCGTTGTAAACTTTAAACCCCTATTTCACTCCCTTCTCTTTATATTTTCGTTATGTTTTATATTTAATAAATTGTCCACTAATATTACTTTGCTACTTTATAATACTATTTTGCTGAGGCGAAGGTTCCCGACTTTTTTGCGATTATACGAAATCGCATAGCCTCTTTCTGGGAAAGACTCAGACAAACAAACAACGTCATCCTCAAGGTCATCGGTGAGCACATATCTGGCCCGATATTTGACCATTGGCGACGTGTTCACCGGGACGCAAATAAAAAGTAGGTAAAATTAGTTATAAGATGACGTGCAATTTTATTACGAATTATTTTTATTTTTATTTTTCAGTAATTATAAGATATCATACCGTGTCATTTTAATATTTTAGTTTAATTTACGACGTATATTTAAATTATTATACTTTTGTATGTGGATTTTTATCCTTAATAAAGAAAAATTATTATTATTATTATTATTATTATTACAAAAGTATAACTTGAAAAATGAACGCTATACAAGATGGTTGGGAGTATTTCCCATAACTTCAAGGTGTTGACGAGTCCACTTAAATAAGCCGAACTGCAACTAGTTTTTTTTTGAAACTACAAACTATTTTAAATAATTCCGACTATCCATATAGCACATGCCTTTAGGTAAAATGATAAGAAATATTTTTTATTCAATGACAAGTTATTAAAAAAAACTACGACCCCCTTATAACCTTTTAGAATTTTGAAAAATCTTGAACAACATTATTTTTAGTATTTTTTTGGTAGTACGCATACCAATTTTCACAATTGTAACTTTCAACCCCCGTTTCACCCCTTTCAGATTTTTTTCGCGACACAAAGTATCCTCCGTATTATGGTCTCAAATCGTGCTAATATGAATTTATTCAGTAGTTTCAGAGTGCTGCTCTGTCAACCAAAAGATGGACAGACAGACAGACAAACAAATAAAAAAATATATATATTTAGCTTCAGTATCAATCATAATATGCCTACCAACTAAAATTTTCAAAATATCTTCAATGTACAGAATGCAAACTGTTACACTTTATTATAAGTATAGATGATTTCATCACAATCTTGTTCTAAATGATAAATATGATTTTAGTAAAAGACACAACACAACTACCTACATAATATTATATATATTGAACCATTGATCTTGTTATCAATTGAAACAAGATAGAAATTACGTATGCCGTCACTATCCTATAAACAATGTTGAAACTTCAATAGATTCCGATTATCATGAAGTATATAAGATAGTAGCTATCAGATATATACAAATGAGATGTCAGATACAATCAAGTCACTTGAAGTTAGCCGCTGCCTCCCTCAATGATTCTCCGCACTTCCTTAATAAATTGACAATTCATAATTATTCATATTCATCATTCATATCATCATGAGCTATTTTAAAATATTTTTATACAAATGGTTACATAAAAAAAATATTTATTTATTTTGATAACAACTTCAGTTTTTAATAACCAATGAATGAAGTGAATAGGTAGTTTAATTTGGGGTCACTACAATCTCATCATCATCATCATACTATTTTAATGGGCTTGGCCCTGGCCAGGTGGAGCTTGGACCCACCATCCTGCTTCAATGTGGGTTGGATAAGATAAATTTAATAAGACAATCATTGTTTATTATTAACACTATCCTGCTCCAATGTAGGTTACAATTTAATAAGACAATTATTGTATAATATTCATAATAAAGCAATGGTACATATAATATTATACCATTAATCTTGCCCTCTTGCTACCTACTTCATAAAGGATAGTACGTCTTAGTACTAGTCTTATTAATTTCTAGTTACAGGCATTTGTGGCTTAACAAGTAATACTCTGGTTGATCAACTTGGGGTAGTGCTGTATAGAATTAACTAAATGTTATTGTTTGTCCTGAGAAGTGTTGCTTTGTTTATTATCAATGGTTTACTATTAATCATCAGGTAAATTTTAAGTAATTAAATATCACATGAAAAAACATTGTGAGGAAACCTGCATACTAGAGAATTTTCTCAATTATCTTGTGTGCATGTGTGAAGTCTGCCAATCCGCAATGGGCCGATGTGGTGGACTAATGACCTAACCCCTCAGAGATGAGACTCGAGCTGGGCAGTAAGCCGTATATGGTTTGATAATGATGCTCAGTCTTAGAAATAATTGACAATTATTTCAAACAAAAAAAAGAACATGCAAGTACTTCTGCGTAAACACCACACACATTCAACTGCAACAATTTTCTTAAACTGCTTTTGCTTACCAAAATAAATTCCTTTCCAAGATATAAACTTGTATAAGTACTGTAAAGTGTTTAATTAATATTATTCCTAATTTTATTATTTTTAATTAGCAGCATTATCTATTAAGTACATTAAACAAATTTTAAATCAAAAATCAGAATCAAAATTCATTTATTTCTAGTAGGATTACTTTAAAAACACTTTTGAAACATCAACTTTGACTATTTGTATAGACGACACTGGTACAAAAGGCATGTTTTGCTGAGAATATTATTTTTAATTAATTATTAGCTAATAGTATTAAGTGATTTTTGAAGTTTATGTAATTTAGATATACTTAAGTACCTCCATATTCTGAAAAATAAACGTAACTGCTGGAAGGCTTAATAATTTAATACTTTAAATTATTAATTTATTGATTTACGTGACGTTTCCAATAAATTAAAAATACATGTCATAAAGTTAATTAATAACACTTGCATGATAAAATAAGTATATTATTAAAGTTATTAAGTAAGTAAGTATATTAATAAAGTTATTAATGAAAAAAAACATGAATGTGAAGAATGTGACAAATAATAAATATAGTTTTATGATACTTTATTAATTTATTAAAAACATTTTAATTTTTTGCTTTTTGGCGGCAAAAACGAATTTTTAAACACTGACCTCCATTTATTTCACACTCTTGCACACTGGACTGCAAAGAGATCATCAGAGATTTTTTTATATCTTTTTCATCTATCGGAGTTTGTATTTCTGGGTGCTGGAGAAGTTTGAATTAATAAATAATATAATTTTAGAAAGATGTTTAGCAAATGTGTCCTAATGTCAATTGCAATGCAATTCACTACGTTCTAAAATGACAGATTCGTGCACAGATTATTAAGATATTACCCCAGTGAAAAAATGTCAAAATATTACTTTCACAGACACATTATCTCTAAGGTACCTTACTGCTCGGATCAAATACAAATGGATTTGTATGGCATCGAAATTCACCAACAAAATTGTCTAATATTTTGGGGGAAACGAGGGAAACTCGCGTAGAAAATATTTAACACCATTATTTATATTCTATCTCCTTACACACAATTATAAATATGTTTAGAAATACACATACAATTAATTTTTACATAGTCTAACAAACTCGTTACATAGAATATTCGATTTGATCGATGTTTTGTTGTTCCGGCTGAAGAATCGATTCGAAAAAAAAGAATATTTACCTTAACGAAAATATGGCAAATATTTTTTTAAGTGCTTCGAAGACTGGCAGTTCTGTCACGTTGTGTGGCAATACTGATTCTCGGACATAAATATAGGCCAGATTAAAATATAAGTCATGGGAGGCGTCGATTAATCGCTTTGCGATTTCTTTAAAAAGAAAGCGAATACTCGGACCCCACGGACTTAGCGTTTTGACCGCAAACAGCTTAAATACATAACCTCCAACGAGATTGCTATATTGGCACCGCTTGAGGGTCTTTGTTTATGCAGCAGCACCATACCTGCACAGTCCATCGTGCCAGGAAGAAGTGAAAGTGCACGAGTGTCCACGCAAATCGCTTCCCACATTAAAAGCCCACCCATCTTCCATGGCATCAATGACATGCCGTCCAATCTCTTACCCTCGTCGCGCGCCGAACCATTAGGTTCTAAAACGGCAAGCTCGCTGGCGACGACAAAAGCACAACAGATGATGTCATTGAGACTAGTGTGCCGTAGAATACGGCCAGTGCTACTACAGGCACAAAAAACCGTGGTGTCCGAGTTTATCGACTAGCTCTTCACAGATACAGCAATGCGGAGAAACACACAGAGCGCCCAAGCGAAACCTTTATCTTTTATTTCTTTTAGGTACATGTAAAGTGGGGGTATGTTCTTTTATTTTTTTATCTCATAATGTGGGGTATCGTTGGATAGGTCATTAAAAAGTATTGTGGGTACGTTTGTAAATTATTAACGTTTTTTTTCTTTGTTCGTGGGTTTTTGATCTTTGACAAAGGGGACGTTTAGAAAGTCAGGTCTTTTTGTAATTGATCTGAGCCGTTACTGGTTATTGTTGTATTTATCTATGCGACAGTATATTATAGCTTTTATTTTATCTTTACATCATTCTATCCGTAGTATAGTTTCTGATATGAACAGCGAAGATTTAGAATGTTCCGGCTTCGGTGTTTCTACACTTACGATTTGTGCATCTTCAAGGCAAGAGTGAATAGGCGAAAGACCTTAGAATAGGCATCTTCTAAGCAACTTGGAATACTAAGACCTAAGATTAATTACCGCTGGTCTGAGTAAAATGGCGATATCTCTTTGACTTTACATGGTTTTCGTGACTTAAACCAAGATTTACGCAATAGATACTGTACCGAGTCGTAAATCTATGCATGCGAATTGCGATGCATTCACTACTGAGTGAATATCTATTTGCCAAAGAGAAAATTGTATCTATTTGCTTTTTGTCTGTGGTACCCTTTAACAATTTACTCTTTGAAACTACTCTTTGGTCTGTGGTGTGGTGCCGTAGGCTTTAGTTGTGTGTTCTAGGTTGAATGTTGTAACAAGGAAATTCGTAGTTTTGTTCGTTTTTTTACATAGAATTAAGAATATTTAGGCCCAATTTATGTTCTTGACGAACTTTTGTACGTGTAAAGTGAATTCGGTGAGATGGAGTCCCCGCCGTCAATCTCCACGCACTCGGAAGCGCCTCCTTTGAGTGAAGACAGCGGTCTGCTGATTACAAGTGGATCATTTTCTAGTGATTCTGCGAGTGGTTGGCATCACAACGCATCCGAGGTGGGTATTGCTACTGAATACGTCACAACAAACTTTGTTTATATAGATTCTTGACTTTTATGAGCTTTTTAATTCATCATGTCCAACTTCTTGCATGATTACATTACGAAAATCTTTCTAGCGAATATCTTAGACGATCCTCTATGCAAGGTTTATGTGTGCTTCTATTTATTATTTGTTATATTGTATAGTTTGATAAAAGTTTTATGACTCACTTAGGTTAGTTTCCATTTTTAGGTTAGTTTCAAAGAAGTTTTAAAAAATGTTTTTAATGGCTATTTGGGAGTAGAAAAGCTTTTTTATTGAAGCTAATAAACTACATTTGTATTTATTAAAAAAATATACAAATCAAAATTTGTCATTAAAAAATAGCAAAATTTACAAAAAGTGCAAGGAATAGAGATATTAATATTTTGATATTTTTTTAATGATAATTATAAATTTTATTATTAGTTAAATTACAAAACTTATTAATCGAAAATAAATTTAATAACTACTATATTTTCTTTGTAGCAATTTTCTGAGGGATTCTAATCATCTTCATCTCCATAGAGCTTAATTTATAGAATCCTTGAAATGGAATGTTGTTAGTCTAAACTCTAACAAATTGCCTACTAACTTTTCTGAATTTTAATTATTTTAAAATTAAGTACTTAATTAAATTTTAAAATAATTAAAATTAAAAGAGTACCTACCTACTACAAGTTATAATTAGGAAATTTTGGAAGACTACAGTCATTTAAAAACAACTTTTATGTTGAAAAGTTATATCATAGCAGAAAAGTTTCAATGGTGTTGCAATGGCAGAGCTTATTGAAAGAAAGTTCACTGAATTCAGTAATTTTATCCCCATTCAAGATAGACAATGTGAGAAATAATATTATATAAAACCAATATTTAAAAATTAAATAAAAAAACCGAACGGACACTAAAATGCGTTAAAATACAACAAATGCATTCTCAAGTATGTATATGATCACACTACAGTGTTTTAGAAACAACGCTTTTTTATCAAGCAGTGTTACATTTTCAAATTTTTGGCTTTGGAAATAGACCAAATTGCAGTTTCACACTAGCACTAAAAAAGTGCTACTATTAGTATCACACATATGGGCTAGACATGAAGATGAGGTGATATATCATCATTATTAAGCCATATTTGGCTCCCTGCTGAGCTCAAATCTTCTCTCAGAATGAGAGGGGTTTGGCCTATAGTTCACCACGCTGGCCCAATGCGGATTGGCAGACTTCACACACGCCGAGAATTAAGAAAATTTTAGGATAGTGGTAGGATAAAGGTAGAGTAGTGTAGGGGTAGGGTAGGGTAAGGGTATAAGCAGCACCCTACCATACCGGTAGAGTGCTGCTTATTTGTGAGAAGACATCTCTTTTTTAATTTTTTGACCCTAGGGACCCTGTTCATACCAGCTTTGGTCCATCTCCATTTTCTAGTCTACAATTTCAAAATATATTCTAATTTTTTTCTTTTATGATTATATGTATTTATATACTTAGATATTCTTGTAAATATACAATTTTGCCATATTCCATACTATTCTGAAGTTTATATCTGTCACATGCTACTGCATTTGTGGGTCTCACTATATGTAAGTTGTGTACACTTCACTTTAGAGTCCTCTAAGATTATAGACTATATGCCAATAGTTTGATGGGTCTATGTTAAATCATTATATTCTGCTATGTAGAATACTCCTACACAGTAAATAAGTCTCTTCAAGATATATAAAAAATATTGAAAAAGAAGTCTCCTCTCCGAATTGCCTAACTCCTATCATTCTGAGAGGAGACAGGTGCTCAACAATGAGCTGAATATGGGTTATTAATGATGATGATAAATGCCTTGGAATCTTGAATAATCTCATATGACTCCCAGATCAGAGTAACTTAGTAAGATGGGGGTAAAGCCACTGAAATATCTGGTATATGGTGAGGAACAAGGCACTTGTTGGTTGTATGCAAGGTGCTCTTGTATAGGGTTCTTCACTCACATAGTCATGATAGCGTACTTCAAATTATATGTGAAGCTTTAAGCCTTTCAGTAATTAGAACTCAAAAAGGATTGACAACAAATAAAAGACAAATTGACTTCGTCAAATTAGGCACAATATCAAATTCCAAATAAGCTCTATTCAAAACTGCAGCAAATTCTATATTAGTATTTATAGACTGTTCTACAACAGCTCTGCTCATAGTCTGCCAACTCTGTGTGGTGAGGCAATAGGAACAGCAAGGCACTTGTTGGTTGGATGCAAGGTGCTCCTGGATAGGGGTCTTTACTCACATCGTCATGATAGAGTACTCCAAATTATACGTGAAGCTATAAGCCTTTCAGTAGCTAGAGCTCAAAAAGGATTGACTACAAATAAAAGACAAATTAACTTCGTCAAAGCAGGTTCAATAACAAAATCATCTAGTAAGCCTTACTCAAACCTTAGGTTCTGCACCTGATTGGACTTTATTAATGGATACGTATGAGAAACATTATAAAATCTCTTCTCTCTACCACACGATGGACCCGGCACCCGCACGGTGAATCCATGGAATGCTAAGGTATCTCTGAATCTCTGAATCTTACCAAATTTGCCTAGGCATGAAGAACAACACGAGCAGAGAAGGGGAGTGTTATTTAACTGTCAACCCTTAACCTTACACCCATTGGTCGCCAGTCCAGGGTTCTGCTCAGCATTTTTCTCTCTGGTGTACAATGAACTTGTGGCACTTGCACTGTGAATCCATGGAATGGAAAGAAATGTTCGTAGTACTCTCTTTAATGTTTGTATAAATCCGTTTTCCAGAAGTTCCACATCTTATTTATTAAATGACAATATGCGTGCTATAGTCTGGCAAGTTTGTTGATGACACTCCCATGATATTCGGGCGACGAGGGGAAAGACTGCATGGGTGTAAAATGCGTGCGTGCGTGCGGAAGTTAGGTGCTTCAGTCGTGTGTTTTTTATTCATCGCTACACGTTCTCTGCGACCTGCGCGACCAGCGCGGACCATGGGGAGTGTTACGAACGAAGTTGCCAAGCTATAGTTACTCTCGTAATTTCCTAGTCCTCGTAAATAAAAAACAAAGGTTTTGTTTCAATATGGCACTTTTTGTAAGACAACAATTTGCTTGAAAATAAAGTATTCTTTTGATTTACAAATAAACTGCTGATGTCTAAATTATCTATATGTATAAGAATCTCTCTGCTTTGCGAAATGTATGTGTATTATACTTAACTGTTTCTATGACTAAATGGCACAGCATTTTATCAGCTGAAGGCCAAAAAAGATTTGGAATTCAGTTTAGTTACAAATACCTTGTCTCACAGATGGAAATTAATTTTTATTAATTTATTTAGTAATCTAATCTATATTTCAACCTTAAAGATAGGCGTCCACATGTCCGTATCGGACGCATCGCGTTAAACGGATTTTTAATTTTACGGTAGATTCGTGCGATCTGTACGATGCGGATCAGTGGATGCACTTGGACTACTACTATATTTCTGCATATGTTTCTGTTTTGCTTGTTTTTTTTTTTAATTATTGTGGCGTACAAATATAGAGATATTAAATAAATAAATAAATAAATAAATGCTTACGATGCGAATATGCGGACTTTCAATGGTATGCTTCGATTCGACGCCTACCATTAAAAGTCTATACTCGTATTTTAGTATGTTTTTATTTTATTCATATTAAACTTCTTTTTTTTTGTTTTGTTATACTATACTATTATTATCTGTGTGTGTTTATACATTATATTAGTATTTATATATGTGTACTAGCTGATACCCGCGACTTCGTCCGCTTGAAATAGGGTTTCTACATTTTTTTCCCAAATAATAGCCAAATCCAGTAGTTTTTGAGCAAAAAAATTTGATAGCATAATAATTACAATTAGTTTTTCGTAATTCGCGCAAGAACTATGGTTTCTTTCAGAGTGTGTTAATCCAGGATATTATAGGGTCTATATTTATTATAAATTTCAGCCAATTTGGTTTAGTACTTGTGACGTAAAGGAATGACAAACATACTAAAACATTTACATACAAACTTTCGCTTTTATTACAATACTACTTCGTCCGCGTGGAATTCGGTTTTTCACAAAGCCCGCGGGAACCATGGATTTTTCCGGGATGAAAAGTACCCTATGTGTTAATCTAGAGTAAAATCTATTTCCATTCCAAATTTCAACCAAATCGCTTCAGTAGCCGCAGCGTAAAAGAGGAACAAATATACTTACACAATTACACACAAACTTTCGCCTTTATAATATTAGTGTGATAGTGTGATTAGTGATCTAATCATATCATAGGTAATGAACCGTTGACACGGACGAAAGTGCAAAGTTTACAACACTGACGCAACTTTGTCTGTCTATCGGTCTTTTACCGGATATACTTTGGAGAGTGTGCACAGGAACTTTTTTAATCTTGTTCCTTCATCGCCATTTTACCACAGAACAGCAAGACGTCGTTCACCGCACGAAACGTTTTGCGTCAATGTTTCTAATTAGAACTGCTAAGTTGTGGAATACCCTTCCGGCGTGTTTGTTTCTTACAATTTGTGCACCTTCAAGGCAAGAGTGAATAGGTATTTTACAGGCAAGCGCGCTTCATCTTGGACCTCATCATTGCTTACTATCAGGCATGATTGTTGCCAAACGCAAGCCTATCTTACATAAAAAGTGTGATGATAACGCTATGCAATTCTAAGTTTGTAACATTAGTAAATTTCTTTTTCCGATACAAAATTAACCCACGGGAAGTAATTTTCCGGCATCTAGCAAACGCCCGAGGCTCTGTCTATGCGAAATCACATCTATACTAATATTATAAAGCTGAAGAGTTTGTTTGTTTGTTTGATTGAACGCGCTAATCTCAGGAATTACTGGTCTGATTTGAAAAATTATTTCAGTGTTAGATAGCCCATTTATCGAGGAAGACTATATATATTATCCCCATATTCCTACGGGGACGGGAACCACGCGGGTAAAACCGCGCGGTGTCAGCTAGTAATATCATACATTGAATACAATCCCACGAGAAAGAAGTAGCCTATGCGTTAATCCAGGCTATAATCTCAATTCTGAATTTCAGCGAAGTGCAGTAACAAACATTCATAAAGAGTAATAAATATCCCGCGGAAACCACGAATTTTTTCGGGATAAAAAGTAGCCTATGTGTTAATCCAAGGTATTATCTTTCTTCGTTTTAAATTTCACCCAAATCGGTTCTGTAGTTGCGGCGTAAAAGTAACAAACAAACATACAAACTTTCGCGTTTATAATATTAGTAGGATTGTTTATAATATTAGGTTAGTAGGAATGTATATATACAAAATTATATAGTAGTATACTGTATATAGATTTACTTGTATATTATCTTATTACCCATAACACAAGCTAATCTTACTTTGGGACTAGATAATGATGTGTGTATTGTGTATGTATTTATTATAAAGATATATTTATTATTTGTTATAAAGAGGTAAAGTTTGTGAAGCTGTGGGGTTTAAACTATGGATCTACTGAACCATTTTAAAAATTCTTTTATTGATAGAAAGTCTAGTGAGACTACTTTGTGGATTTGAAAAGTAGCAGCTTTCAAACTATCCGTACTTATCTATAGTAGAAACATGGGCTTTTTATAATCAGCGCCGGAGGTCTAGCCTTCACAGGCTCTTATACTACCATTTTTTCATATGAGCATATATAAGCGTACGCAATGAATTGTAACCTTTCCCATGTAATGTGTGTATAATTTTATATTTATTATGTGTGTAGATTTATTAGTTCTTCCCTGCTATGTGTATTGTTTATGTGTATAGTTTTATATTTATTAATTGTATGTACCGGCAATCTATATAATTCAGGTATTCTATACAATGTGGCAATGTAAATATGGAATACTGGAGGCGTTCTGGCAATGTACATGAATATTTTTTTTATAACTGGCTTTACGGCTCTGGGTTCTAAATTAAAGCCCTACTAAGTGTGTAATTCACACAACAATTTACCAACAAATAAATTAAAAATGAGGGTATAACTCGCTAGTCATTTTAAAACTAATAATAATTATAATTATTATTGCTCTTAAATTAATGTTTTTTTTTTATAAAAAATAACATTGTCTTAATTTAAAATAAATAAGTAATATATGACATGCGTTTTCTATCTTTATGTCTAATTTGTTTGTTGGTACATCGAGTATTGCTTTTGTATATATAGCTGAATGAACCTCATTCATTCATTACCTTTTCATTCAGCTTTACCTTCTCGACTTTCGTTTCGCTACAGAGGTCGCTCGCTATGCTCGCCACCTCCCCCTACAAGTCTACGAGCCTACGAGCCTACGAGGCTTGTTTCATTCAGGACTTCGTTCACGAGCTTATTTATAGCTTAGCGCTTTACAAACACACTCAAGGGGTAGGGCAGACTAGACAGTCTGAAGTCGAAATTACACAAAAGTGAAGATTACGCAAAAAATAAGGCCAGGACGCTGTCGTGGCTGAAGTCCGAAGAAACGACATCAACGCGCCGACGCTCTACTGGTGCAAGGACCAGTGGACGTAGCACGTGATGTTGGGCCTATACGTCGATGTTAGGGAATGACAGTCATTGTTCTAGTGGTTAGCCATGTGGTTTCGGTTCGCGAGGTTCTAATCCGGAGTCCTCGGGATTCGAGATATTAAACATTTCTTTATTCTAAGAAATATTTAATAAGAATTCTCAGCCCGGAGTTCGGAAGCTGGTGGTGTTACCCCGTGTCTCGCAAAACACGTTAAGTCTTCGGTCTCGGTCATTAGTAGATAGTGGTCGTTATAAATTCAAACAACGCCCGCATTAACCTAATTATATATTAACGTGATCCCGCCAACCCACATTAAAGGAGCGTGGTTCTAAGCTCCATATCCCCTCTCCTTTAAGGAGGGAGGCCAGACCCTCTACTAAAATATTAAATCTATTAAAATAGACAATGATGATGCGACTATCGCGAACATATACTGATCTAAGCGTCGAAGCGTGTGTACCGCCGCTTGCAATGGTAGCTGGGTAGCCCAGCTGCCGTTGCAAGCAGCGGTAATGAGCTTCTTACGTGTCTTCACCCTATGTGGTACAAAGTTCTGGGAGACAGACTCCACTGCCTGTGGCCTGCTGCCAAGACGGATAATGGGCCCTTGGTTGGCTGTAGTTACTCTATAGATATAGGTGTAGGTTCTAAATCGTCTTTGTCGTGTTGGACAAAGTGAGTTTGTGCGGTTAAAATTTGACTTATAGTAATAAATGAGAACAACTAGCGCCACTTCCTTTCCTTAACCTTTCCCTAAATTCGGAATTCCGAATGTCCCCTCTTACAAAATCTATGAGCAATGAAAAATCTATATGCTTGTATGAGATTCGATTGAAAGGCATACTCGTATATCGAATATGTGACACGGAAATGCTTTTCAATAGGTCCGGCGAACTTTTGTCTGTTTTGTGCAACCCGTATATTGGTTAACCAAAGGTGCGTTAACAATACCTACTCGTACATAGGTGTCGCGCCAAAAAGAGCACTAAAGCTTTGCTGCACATAGCAACTTTTTACAAATCATTATTAATTGCGAATGAGTAGTATTGCCTGTTTGTTTAAGTGTGACCAAAAGATGGAATCCATTTAGAATTAATTGTTTTCAGGTATGAAAAGTATTGTATGCATTTTTCCGAGATAGTAAATGTCTTTCAGAAATTTGCTAAAGCGTTAGCTTTATTTTGTGAATAAAAAAATATTTGATTAATATTTATATAAATATTTTATTTACTTCTGGTTTTATAGAAATAAGTAAGTAGAAGTAGAAATCAAGAAACGTCGTCATTCGAGCACGAAAAATGTGTCAAATTTGAAAAGACTAGGATTTCTAAAAACGTTAGGTTTTTATTACCAAAGTTGCTAGTTTTGGTAGAGAGCCTATAATTTAGTCGAGCGTCGCAGGGATCTGCTAATAGATAAGATGATAGTAAGGGTATATTATGGCTATTTCTTTGCGGAAATCGTCAGAAAATATTTCTTGTTTGTTATGTAATAAGATTTATTTTATTCAGAATAAAAAGAAATATTAACTGGTTCTAGGTTCAAAAAAAAGATTCAAGGAAATATGTTAGTTTTATACGCAACTTTCTAATCCTTGAATTACGCTCAAATCGATAAATTTTCGTTTTAGCTATTGATTAACCCAACTAACCCTTAACGGACGTGACGGTTAAGTTACTTATTTTTTGGCGATGCCCTAAACGTATACCCACCAATGTTAAGGGCTCATAATTGATACCGTCTGCCGCGTTCGAGTAAATAAAATAAAATCTATTCGACTACCCTATTATTTGACAAAACAACAATTTAATAATGTAATATAAAAAAGATAACCACTGACCTTAAGAGTTAAACCGTAAACGTTTGATTTTTTTCTTAGCATTGCTCAATCTAGTAGCAGTTAGGGCGCTGATTAATATAACTTATAATTAATATAATGCCATTGCACAACATTTTATGTACAACACTACATAAAAGTTCTAAACTTTTATTTGTAACTGCTCATCCCTATGTATTTGTACAAGTCCCGTACTGCGCAGGTCAAACGGCGGGATACTTTTCAAGTGACCACTACTCTATATCTGTGTCATCGTTTTTGATATGCAGTTACAAGAAAGCGACTTCGACGAGCGGTCGTTGTCGCTCTGTGAATCGACGGAGATGTCAGAGCGAATGTGCGGTGATTACTTTAACACATTGAAGAAAGGCCCAATGAACCCCGTGATCACTGCCATCGAACCACCACCTGAATTTCAGGTAAGATTTAGACGGAAAAGTAAATAGTAGACTTTGGAAGAAAGTTTGCGTCAGAAGTTAGTTAGAAGTTAGTTTATATGTTGCCTTTAGTGATTTTTTTTGTAGATTTGATTATATAATTAAATTTTGAGTAGTGGTTATATTTTCCTTAGTGAATATTTATTTTCATGATTCGTAATTTACAACTTATAAAAATATTTTTTTATAAAACTGTTTCTTCCAATCTTAACTACTTTTTAATTAAAAGTGCGTAACGATATTACTTTACAAATTTTGTAAATTACATTTACAATACACAAATTTAAATATTAGACATTGAAATAAAGTTCGCGTCACATTTAAAAATTGTTGTGTGTTTGTTGCCTTTTATTCTTTTGTAGATTTAATTTAAATGATGATTAGTGGTTATATTTTCATCCGTGAATATTTAGTTTATTAAAAATAATTCTTACATTATTAACAACTTTTTAATTAAAATTACGTTCCGATATCTATAAAATGTTAAACCATATATTTTATTAAGATTTCCAAAAAACAAATGAAAACTTTAGAAATCGTATGCTTCATATTTTGTTTATATGTTGCATTTAGTGTATTTTTTTGTAGATAGTTAATTAAATATTGATTAGTGCTTTTATTTTCATTACCGAATATTTATTTTCATGATTATTTATTTTTGTAAACTTAAAAATGTTTTTTATAAAACTATATAGGTACATTTACATCATTCATTTTTAACAGCTTTTAAATTGAAATTTCCGGAAATTAGTTTATTTAACTCATTACCGTGACTGTAAAATTACCGGATCGCAAACCTGTTGGTAGTAAGCCATGAGTGAAACTTACTCCATGCCATATTTCAGGTTCCACCTGACCAGATAATTTATACTTTTGATAACTGGTCCAAGCTGGATATCGAACCGGAGACTTTTTAGTTATAACCTGACTGCGTCAGAAGGATTGCAATGTTTTATCTGAAACAAAGTTTGAATAACGTGCTAAAGTTCATAATTGAATTAATTATTCGTTTTAATAGAGATTTATTTTGTTATTTATTTACTAGTTAGATTTATATTTAACATACGTAATTTAAAGCGCTTGTTTAAATGTATTTTTAGCTAAGCTATATTTTGTTAATAGTTAGTGTGATTATTATTTTGTTAATATTTTAGAGCTAGCAAATTTTTTTTGTGTGTAGTTGGTAGTATTACATCAATGTGCATCGGAGAGCACTTTAAGCTAAGACTACCGTATTACAGCATCGTGGAGGGTTAAACTTCAAATCACCTCTCCTATAAATAGACGGATAATGATTATGAATAATGTAAATGAAGTCTAAGGAGTGTAAACATAGACAGCATGGTGCGTGTTTATTTTTAAAGATGAAAATATGTTAATATTACTTACATCTCTTTCGGAATCGTCGCAAGGCTTTCCGTCAAACGTTCCTTGTTAGCCCTCATTCGCACGAGAGCTTTTTTAACAGACGTTATAAAAAGTCAAAGTCAAAATTCATTTATTTCAAATAGGCTTAGTTTACAAGCTCTTTCGAAACGTCAGGTAATAATATTAAACTTATGATAATGGTGATAATAATTATTCGAAAACTTAAAATTAAAGTTACGAGGGTTCCAAAAGCGTATGTAAGAAAGGGTTCATTGTTTTTATCGCCTTAAAGCTAAGCGAGCAAGTCCGCAATAATATCTACTTTCTTAAGAGAATTAAATGATATGCACTTGCATTTACATATTTTTGAAGTAGGTATTAATTGTTTTTATATCATAATTTAAAGAGCAATTGATTAATGTCAGCTCTGCTTAACAGATCTTCGATCCGGTGGTGAAGTCTTTAGTTAAATAGTCAAACTTGACGTTTCAAAAGCGCTTGTAAACTAAGTATACTATAAATAAACAAATTTTGGTTTGATGTACATACAAAATAATATGATAATTACCTATCACATGAAAAAAATATTATAAATTAGGTCAATACACAGATCACCATTGTAATGATTACGTTAAGGTTAACCAGTCACGACTGAACCAGACTCTTTAAACTGTAAACTTCTTCACCAACCAGATACATTGGTCTAACGGTTACACCAATGGTTACATTAGACTATAACCCAAAAGCGTGTAAGTAATATGCTTACGTTAATTTACCAGAGAGGTCTTTCAATGGTCATTTTCGCTATGGGAAATGTGAAAAGGCAATCAGTATCAATTTCAAATGTATCATTTTCAATTCGTTGCTAATGCCTACTGCCAGTATTATCGCGAAATTCAATGTTTGCATTTACTATCGACCGCACAATCTGTGGTTGTCATACTCGTAGCTATTACAGAATTGGTTCACTTTTACATTAGCCGTGGCTATTGGTGTATGGTCTGAGTGATTGCTCAAATCGTGCGGACGGCACAGCGATCGTGTTAACCAAGTGCTTGAGGGCCGTATAGCCGACTTTAACGATGGGCGAATAGAGTTATTGCTCCAAGACGAGTCCCAGGGTCCAATAAAAATATATAAATAGGTATACTAACAGTAGCCTGTCAATATATATATAACAGTATAGTCTATGTAAGACAAAATATTAATTTGTACAAACGAAAAGGAGATTTAAACCCACGTCTTACTAGACACGGGCATAAGTTAGTTATTTCTGCATATCGTCTCCAAAGAGTAAAAAAATCTTTTGTAAGTTTGGGTGTACTCTTCTATAATAAGATCCCCAAGACTGTGATGGACCTGCCAATGCATAGCTTTAAGCAATGTGTTAAAAAACATTTACTTAGTCGAGGTTACTACGACATTGATGAGTCCCTTAAAGATAAAAGCGCTTGGAGGCCATTGGATCAGCTTCCACCTTCACACAGGAAATAAAACTATAACAAATTGTAATTGTTATCAATTGTAAATTATAATACTGTATGACTCTTTCAAAAGAGCAACTGTTGAGTTTCATGCCGGTATCTTCTCAGCAGAACCTGCCTTCCGAACCGGTGGTAGAATCTTTACAAATAGTCAACTGACGTGTCAAAAGTGTTTGTAAACTGAGCCTACTTGAAATAAATGATTTTTGATTTGATTTGATATTGGGCTTTCCATACTTCCTCCAATTTTAATATGTTCGAAGTAACAGCACAGTAAACTGTCATTGGTTGACATCATTATCGTTGACATTTGATATTGATTGTTACGAACAACCATTATCAGCTTAAGCCCCCAAGATAACGCGCGTTGAAGCAGCGTGACTTAGACATTCTATAAGGATCCCTTTTTCTTTATGGATAGAAGCCTGCCTCTGCAGGAGATTATTAAACAAACTGCTAATGGTGTTGGTTTTATTAATTTGAAGCCGGTACGCTACCGCTAATCGCGCCGCCAAACGCAATTCACTTAGACCGTAGCCCATGTTAAGCCTGTGTTGACCGCAGAACAGTATTATTAAATTTCCTTAATTAATCAAGTAAGCCATAGGTTATCCCTATTTATATATAAATGTAATGTTTTATAATTTTAATCATCGTGAGTCATAACTTTGTAGGTAATTTCAACAATTTTAATCCGTATATTAAAAAGCAATCCGTATACTAAAAAGGTTGGAAAAACAAAATATGTGTCCTCACCTGTAATTGATTTTTACGAAACAATTCAATATTCATTATAAACTAGCCCGACACCCGCGACAACGTCCGCGTTTAAATATCCAGCGGGGATTTTCCAATATAAAAACCCTTTGTTCTGCGTTCTGCTAAGAGATAAATTGGGCTTCGAAGTCCAAATTTTACTAAATTTAATCCAGATTCGATAGATATAAATAATTTATTTGTTAACACAACACATAACTATATAAAAAAATAAAACTAATAATTTATATCTTAATATTAAAACTATTTAATGGTACTAGTAAATGTGTTGTGCCCAATATTTTATACTAGAGATAGTACACAAATGTGTATAATTAATTGCCTTACTTTCATTTAGTCGCTTATTAAACAAACGTTATTTAAACAAGTAATACCTAAATATCGTCTACGATGTCGAGTTGTGTGTTCAGGAAGTGTAAAAAGTATATAAACATAAATATTTAATTGAATTAAATACAAAGTTGTGCTTGTGTGCGCTCAGTGGTGTAGCTAAATTCGGATCACGGTGATTTTGTAGGCACGTAACCTATCTATAGTATAAAATTATCATTGGTTGTGCCAAAAAAATAAACTATCAAGAACAGTTTTACCAATTGTGTATTTTGTATATTCATAACGAAGCTAACACTTTAAAATATCATTTACCCAAATATCAGGCTCCTAACTTTTCCAGAATCTTAGATCCAGAACCATTTGCAACCACCAAATTACATATTGCACACTCTTAACGTCCGTTAATAAAACTCTCGTGCAAATAAGGGCTTAGCGTTCGTAGAAAGAGAACCGACGTGCCACAGAATCCACTTGTTGCGCGTAAATTTTATACACACGTACGTTCACTGCTGAAAATGATGGAAGTAGAGTTAGGAGCGTTCAAACTATTCAAGTTATTTGAGTCGCTCACAAAATGTTACGGGATACAAAATACAAATTACGTTTAAATGCAGAACTTGATATTGCTGTTTTCATTACGTTCATTTGTTTTGTTTCACGTTTTATAATTGATAGTAGTGAAATGTACGCCCGAATAGTTTCCATCCTATCTGAGAGCTTGTTGATGAAACTAAACCTATATTTAGTTTTAGGTTAACGAAATTGTTTATTTACTGTATTTGATACGTACTGATAATGTTTTTTAATTAAAATCCAACTTGATAGTTATTTTTCTCTAAGACATTTTTTAACGTAAAGAATATATTAAAAAAAAAACGTTAAAGTAAGCATTTTAATTTTTAAATAAGCCTTTTTTCAATTTAATGTTTTGGAAGTTGTTAAAACATGCTTAAATATTCTCGGTATTAATGAATATATTATATTGGATTATAATTAATATAATTGGATTCTCGGAATATTACATTGGATTTATTCAATAAAATTATACGAAACAATATTTTTAGCATGAATGTTAATTTATTATTACAGCTAAATGCAAATGGATTAATATATATAAGTAGTAGCGTTCACCCTGTTGTTTCACTCGCGTAGTTCCCGTGGGAATACAGGAATAAATATACCTAGTCTGGAAATATAGTCCATGTCTCGCTAATCGGTTTAGTGGCACATTCGCATTTACAACGTTAAAGTTCGGATTTTAAAGTCAAGTGACCAGTTATATTTTGTTGCAGGATGATCCAGGACCGACAAACATCGACAGTGTGTCTGCGTTTGTTGGTACTCGAAGTAAATGTTTGGCTGTGTGCGTGCCTCCATCGGTTGTATTTACAAATGATAATATAATTAGATCTAAATCATCGAGCTTAGATATTGCTATGACCACTAGTCATATTTCTCCCTTATATCCAAGAAAGCTAAAACCCGAATCACTGTACGAACGCCGTCAGTGCTTGAATCACCGTTTCGCGAGTCCGAGACTTTTACATCTCAGTCCGTGTCGGGTCAACAGGCCTTCCTCCAGAAACTCTCTCTCGTCTCGCCTCTCCAGTAGTCATAACTCCCTCGTGTCCCAGTTCCAAGCGGATGACTCCAGTTTCATCACGCAGGCCATCTCGCACGACACTTTGTCAGCCAAGACCTCTGACATCACCGACATGTACAATGTTCCCTTCGACAGCGATATTTACGCGGTGCCCATTGATATGGTCCGTCCTAGTCACAGTAATGTAAGGGGTAAAGGCAAAAAACCACCCAGGAGTAATAGAAAACGTGCAGGCAAAACCAGTTCCCAAATATTAGGCAGCAGTAGCGCTGTACCGGAAAGGGTGTTCAAGTCAAAAGAGACGAGACACAAAGACACCAAAACAAAAAGACACAGTTTACCCAGTTCGTCTTGCAAAAAGAACGTCACCGACTCGGACACTGACTCGTTGCATTTAACTCTGCGCGAAATGCGAAAATACCTTCACACGCTCTACTCCAGTTCGAGCGATTCCGAGTGTCGGAGTACGATAAACAAAAAGAGCAACACGATAATAACAAACGTGGGGATACACGCGCGACACGCGACCAAGGAGACGGGGACTGCCGTTTTCTTGAAAGAGAGCAACGATTTACCCAGGACGGTGGAAACAAACAATAACCACAAGAAGGCAAATAAAAATACAGTGAGCCTAAACACCAAACATAAGAAGCACAAAGAGAATATATCGAAAGAGAGTGTCATTCTAGAGGAGAGTAAAGATAAAACTCAGAAAGCGAATCCGACTGCCAAAGTGAAGATGTCTCCGGTGCGGATGTTGTCGATGAATTTGAAGCAGAGCTTCTGCAATTTGTTTCGGTGGCGGAAGTCGAGTGACAGCGACAGCGTGGAGAGGGTCGGGCGCGAGTCTCCGCCGGCGGCGGTGCGGCGAGCTCTACCTCCGCTGCCTCAGTCTCCGCATCCTTCTAACTCTCGTCGCTCCGCAAATGAAGAGGATACGATCATGGACTTCGCCACGTCAATTCAGAAAGTCAAAGATGTAAGTATGATTTAAGACTATATTGTTTTTCTTTTTTTTGTACGAGTGTTTTATAGCTGATCACGATTTCACTTAGCTAGTGTTGGTTGATGGTGGGTGAGCGTTTCCACAGAGAATAGATTACTCTTGTTTTAAAAATACTGAAGTTGTGAAAATTACAATGAACTGTTTATTTCTACAATTCCTCGCAATACGTTTTCAACGGTTTTATTCTACTTGACCGGTTTGTTGATTTTAATGTTTGGATTTTTAAATTTATTTGTTGAAATTTTACCCCCTTCTTCCTGACAAATAGGTCAAAATTTGGTGCATCACTATTAGTTCTTATGACTATATATATATATATATATATATAACTAGTCATGACTCTTGGGCATTGATCACACAATAAAATAAAATTTTATAAATAAGAAATAACAGGGTCAGCTATTTTTAGCAGCTTAGTTTACACGCAAAATTACTAATATTGATTTTCCGAGTTTTCCATCCGGTTAATCCGAACGAACGAACAGCAATTAATTTTTATATTCATTATATAAAAAGATTAATTTCGAAAGCTTCTGTTCGAATATAATGGATAAAATTGGCAAGTTAAAACGTAACGTAGCCAATTTAATACTAGGTAAATGATTATCATAAACCCGTATCAATCGACAAAAGCTATCAAATCAACAGCTATCGCTAACAAAGGTTGCATTGCAGGATTAGTCTGTTCGAAACAGTTTTGTTATTTCTGCAATCTTACAAATAACAATCCGCTTGACTGTGCAATTTTATTCAGTATTGAATGACTAATCTGAATTCAGATAAAAAAAGCAACTGCGCCGCGCAATCAATTCTATAGGATGCAAAGCGGATTGCAATCCATAAGGGCTGATTTAATCCTTTTGACCCTTCTCTGTTTTCCAAATCAATGGATTAGAAATTAAAACAATAGCACTTCCGAGCTTTCTCAATTAATTTGCGATTCTGCTATGCTGAATATAAACGTCGGTATTGATTTTGATAAAAGGAAACAAGTTAGCGCGATTGGATGGGTACGCTTTTTTAATATGAAAGAATATTACTGTGAAAGAACGTCAAGATTCATTAGAAATAAACAAAGTTGTTTGCTCGGGGCTTACCTCTCGTAGCGTAGAAGTTGATAAAGAATAAATCATTTTGTCGGTTGTAATTTCGCTTGTAGCACGCAGGGCTAGTTGTTCGCTGGGTACATTGTCGATATTTAAGTATTAACGAAAGTGTGTAAATGCGTAAGTTTTGATGGGAATGTGGAGTTATGGTTGTTACTCAATCACGTCTGAACGTCAATATGGGTCTTTGTGATCTTTCGACCTTTTGTGTATAGGGACAAAAAATAACCAATGTTTACTCCAAACTATCACTGCGGAAACTTAATTCTTATTACTTCTTTTTTACTAATGCGTATAGAATTTGCAATGCGCATTTTGCATCGTGTAAATTACAAAAAGACTAGTAATTTTCTTACTCTCTATTATTTAAAGAATGAAGAATCGTTATTTAAAGATTTTTAATAAAAAGCTAATTTCACATTTTTATGCTCTTGCTGCTCAGTAAAATTTGCCTATTTAGTCTGCCTGAGTAACAAGCAGATAAAATTTGGCAGGGAGGTAGTTTATAGTTAGTAGGTATCCGCTAAGAACGGATTTTGCGATATGGCCGGATTATAGAGCTCTAAAAGCTCTCGCAAGTTTGTATGAAAGTCCTTAATTTTTTATGCTAAATAAAAACTTAAAATTTGGCAGGCTCTTGCTGCTCAGTAAAATTTGCCTATTTAGTCTGCCTGAGTAACAAGCAGATATACATTGACGATTCCAAAGTACGTGTAAACTAAGCCTTTTTGTAGTAAACGATATTGATTTAGTTGTTGAAGGGAGTTTTTGTTTGTAGTATGGCTGGTATTGGGGTCCGATATCCGTGGAGGCGGCTGAGAAGCTGCTGTCGAATGAACCCGACGGTTCCTTCATCGTGCGCGACAGCAGTGATGATCACTACATCTTCACGCTCACCTTCAAGCTCAATGGACTTAGGCACGTCCGCATTGAACATGATCAGGGTAAGTCCTTTCTCTCTTTTTTATTAGGTTACCAACAGGTCACAACATGAAAACAAAAATATACAAAGAAGATTGGATCATTAATTTTAATGTCATAGATCCACTACATTAAACACATTATTTGTTTACCACAACTATGGGCCTCTTATGAAGGCTCAGAGTCACCCAGCGAGCGATGGAACGAGCTATGTTAGGAGTATCTCTGCGTGATCGAATCAGAAATGAGGAGATCCACAGAAGAACCAAAGTCACCGGCATAGCTCAACGAAAAGCGAAACTGTAGTGGCAATATATTTCGAAGAGCCGATGGACGTTATGGTTTTTAGGTGCTGGAATGCATAATTATGACCCGGCAGCAGAGAGCGCGGTGTTGGATGACCCCTCACCAGGTGGACTGACGATTTCAACCGAGTCGCAGGGATCCGCTGGATGCAGGCAGCTCGGGGTCGGGGTCGTGATGTTTAAAAATCTCTACAAAATGCCTATGTCCTGCAGTGGACGTCCTTCGGCTGATATGATGATGATGATCATGATAATGATGATGAACGACATAAATGTCGGTCGTTATAATTGGCATTTACAATATTGGACGATAGTGGTAAAGAAAATTTATATAAATTTATGAAAATGCGTGTTTTATTATTATATTAATGTGATTAGAATGTTAGGACTATGCCGGAAATGTAGTAACTAGCTGTGATCAAAGATTATCATTAAACCACTTCAAAAATATAAACTCACCCAAACTGATCGAAGTCAGGACGTTCAATATAGATGAAAACTCAATTTTACCCATTCGAAGTCGTTGGCTTTTACTAGTTGTAAAATATTGCAACTAGTAATGCAGACTGTTAGTATTATTAAACGTTCCTTTAATAAATATTTTAGATAAGAAATTGAATTCCTTTTAAAAGAATGATGCCAACGGAAATTCTTCAGTTACTTACCTCGATAGCGTTCTTCCATAATTTAATGCAAAATTAAATTAGAGTTTTTTATTCATCGATTTCCAATAAAATAGTTGGTAGCTCCTCTAGCAAGATAGTATTATAATAATGTAACAAAAATCAAGCGACAACTACACAATGAGTACTTTTTCAGTGTTCAGTCAGTATACACGGAAATTTTAATAAAGTTAGAAGTTAATTTATGAAGTCCTCATTTGTTTGAAGCAGTTTCATGTTCGTGGTTTATAATAAATAATGGTAATTGTAATAAATAAAGGTATGGGGGCCAGGAATTGTAAATTTACAATTACTAAAGCGTCATAGACCGATTACATTTGGTAGATTATATAATCAGAATAATAGATACATGTTAAAAAACTACAGACTTAAAAGATAATTTTTATTTCTTCGACTTATATCGATAGAAAATATAATCCTTCAAAATAAAAATTCTGTGTTCGTGGTTGTGTGGTGGACAACAGAAATATAAAGTATTTATTTTGCAACTAATCAAATTGCTGGATTTTAGTAATTTTATTTTATCCTTATCTGATATTTCTGAACTTAGTTTTTTTTGGTTGTCCTTAACATACCCACCAATATTAAAATATTAAATAATTATTTTTTATGCTACAAACTTGAAATTTTGCAGAGAGGTAGACATTTGTTACAAACCAATTTTGCGCCAGGGCCGGAATAAGGAGGTCTGTAGGCTCTCGCAAGATCGAATGAAAGTCGTTTATTTTTTATGCTGCAAACTTGAAATTTGGCAGGGAGGTGTTATATTTATAACATGCGAAAAATAAACAGAAAGGGGGGAAATAGGAGTTGAAAGTTTACATCGATCTCACGCGGACGCAGTCGTGGGCGTCAAAATTTAAAAAATATATTTATAATATAATTAACCTCCGGCCTTGACGGCCTTCGTGGCGCAGTGGTATGCGCAGTGGATTTACAAGACGGAGGTCCTGGGTTCGATCCCCGGCTGGGCCGATTGAGGTTTTCTTAATTGGTCCAGGTCTGGCTGGCGGGAGGCTTCGGCCGTGGCTAGTTACCACCCTACCGACAAAGACGTACCGCTAAGTGATTTAGCGTTCCGGTACGATGTCGTGTAGAAACCGAAAGGGGTGTGGATTTTCATCCTCCTCCTAACAAGTTAGCCCGCTTCCATCTTAGACTACATCATCACTTACCATCAGGTGTGATTGTAGTCAAGGGCTAACTTGTAAAGAATAAAAAAATAAAATAAAAAAAATAACCTTAAACCAGGTGTATTAGCTTTAAATAGTAATAATAACCGAGACCACGAGATCGTGAGTTTTCCGGAGCCACTGAAAATTTATATTAAAACACTATCATACATATTTTTATCCGTGTCAGTGTCTGTCGGTTTCAAATGATCTAAAAAAAGAAATAGGTTAATTAATCTTGTGTTTTATTTTTATTATTGCTATTGTGTTCTGTGATGATGGTTATTGATCTGTTGTTCAGTTATTATTTCACTAGAAATGTATTTTGTTGCTAAATGATTCAATAGATGTTCATAAAAAAAGAAATAGCTTCAAAGCTATTATTATTAAAATATCATTCGCTTAAACCTGTTTATAATAATCAGTACGAAAAATATCACTTGAATTTTCTCCTACGCATTTCATTTTACATATCCACAGTAAATTCATAAATCCATGTATTGCAGCTCAAAGTTAAGCGGGAAATATATTCGCTGTGAAGTCGTATTAAAAATTGTGACTGCATTTACTGTGCAACATTATTACATTTCACAGTACGCAGGCCTAGTAATAACCTATTCTAAAACGGCATACCAAATTCTCCTCGCGTATTACATTTTATTCTGCTTTGTGCATTGATATCCATATTATTATACACTGAAATAAGCCATTGAGCTTTTACGAATGAAATAAAAATGAAAAATGATATAAAACCCACTAAGTGTTTACGTCATAGATTGATAAAAAAATAGACAACTGCAGCAGCAGTGAGAGTTGTCTACTTTGCGTTCCGTTGTAAGTCAAAAGATTGGATTTTGACTTTACAACTCATTAATATGGCTCCGTTTGTAACTCCAGCATCTCAATAATTCAAAGAGCTGGGGACTACATACTCAAGCAAATGTGCAAGGCACCATGGTTCATTAAAAATAGGGAGATCTATGAGTGTCTGTGTGAAAATCAAAACAGTGAAAAAGGTAGTCCAACTGTGTAGCAGGACTTATAAACAGCGATTGTAACACAATCCTAATCCACTGGCAGCTCAGTTCACTATACCAGACTATCTTGAACGCCTGAAAAGAAAAATAATCTTGGAGCTGGATGTGTAATAGTCGAGTTTTAACAACAATATGGAGACATTCATATTGTTGTTAAAACTGTTAGGGGATACTCATGTCGCATACGACGAGACATCGAAGCCAGATCCGGAGTATAGGGTGCATGATTTATAATATCCCTTCTAATAAGTAAATAAGTTCAGGATTCTAGAGTTTTCCATTGCAGAGCTCCCAAACCGTTTAAATAAAATATTTTAAAATACACTTTCTTATGACTTTAATTTAAATAAAATTTATTAAAATAATTCAACGAGCCCAAAAGCCGAGTTTGGTATAGTTCACAAAAGTTGTATCAAGCCTTCTAAACCCTAAATTCAGGATAAATACAGTTTCTTTACTTACGTGAATAATAAATATTCTATCAATTGAGAAGCGCTTGGAAAATATAAAATAGTAGTCTAGTTTTATATTTCTCTAGTTGGACTACCAAAGTGTACTGAAAAGCAAAATATCAAACAGCGGAATTTTTTGTCAAATATAGCAGCCGTATGTCTGCTGAGGTTCAAAATCCAAACGAAATATGCACGCTCTTCAATAAAATCATTGGCATGGCTGCGTTTTATTTTTTAGTACGAGACTACATATTTATTTACGTGCTCGGGGATATATCCTTTGACGAATACGAATGACGAATTTTTAATTTCGTGTTTTTAATTTGGCCCAAATATAACTCGGTGACCAGTATTGCGATTACTTGTTATTAATAAAATGTAATACAGAATTTGAAACATATAAATCCTCATCAATCAATACATAATCATCGTCCTCAATACATCATCAATTAGTATATGAGTACGTACTTGTATGAATAAAATTGGCTATCTGTAATTTCAAAGATCTGCTTTCTCAAGTGCTAGTTACACTATACCAAAACACAAACATTATTTTTAAAATTTTTGTCTATTTTTCTGTTTGTCATGGCTAATTTTCGGAAAGAATATGATCACAGAATAGATAAAGCGCTTTAAATATAACTACTCACAGTTATTTCAATTTACATTGTGTTTGCTGCCGATTTTAATGTGTCTTTTTAAGGAATTTCTTTTATAATTATAATGTTTAATATAATATGTAATCGGATTTAATTTTGCAAATGCGATTACTGGTGGGTTACCTTCGTTGAGTTTTAGTAGTTTACTTGCAACAGTTTCTCGGGGAATTTTGTCATCATATTTTCACAATTAATCAGCGACGCTTGTAATGTCTTGGTTACATTATTTATTTATCCAAAAACCAAAAAGCAATTTCTAGTCGATAAGAAAAACAAACTTACCATAAAATGTTAAGCCGACAATGGAATAGACAACATTACAATTTTATGAGTAAAACAAATCAACCATACCTTTACTTAGGGTGGTCCGATTACGTAGTACGGCCGTTACGTTACGAGCTTCTTTATCAGATTTCTTTTTTTTTTTAAAGAATATTTACATAACATCTAATTAGTCGGAAATTACGGTTATAAGTTGGTGCGATAATAGTCTAGCTGCCGGGATCAAATCACGACCTCTCGGTGATGACTCCGACCCCTTGATCGTGGAACTATTAAGGGTTCAACTCGCAATTATGTAGATTTTGACGTAGAAAAGAAAAAATATTATTTATTCTTTCTTTTACTTGTATATCGAGATTTGGTGAGTTGTGGAATGTTGACGTTCTGTCTGCCCACGTTTTTACGTTTGACGTGAGCTTTTTCAAAGCAAAAGTGAACTGGCGTATAGGCAATCGCATCTCAACTTTGTTCCCATGGGATATGGTTGTCAATCGTGGAGCCGATATATAAAACTAAAATTGTGTTGTTTGTGCTATATCGTTTTTGTATTGCCGCGTGAATTTCGGGTAATACTTTATAGCCTCAGGCACACTGTTCAAACACACGCGAGTATAGGATTTTACTGAAAACATTATATGAATTGGTACTTCCGAAATAGCAAACATCAATATGTTACCTTTGAAACGAAAATTTGTTATTTCACCTCTGTTTATTTTAAGGTTGCCAAGTTACCAACTTTTATAGGACCGTTTCAGAATGTAAAGATATCCCTGGTACTCGTATCAATTTCAAATAGAATATTACAACTGTAATTGGGAAATTCGATCCCGCACTTTCCTTCTGATTTCGGGAATTCGGGGTACACGATAGAAATCACAGGATAATCGATTCGATAAGTCAATTATATTTTATATAAACTAGCAGACTCGGACAGGCTTCGCTTTGATTTATGTGCACTTCTACCTACTCCTACCTTACTCCCAACTTACACCTTTTTCTTACAAGAAAAATCTTTAGAGCAGCCTGGAGTTGGGAAATTGGCGGTGTTGGTAAAGTAAAACCGTCGATCCTGCGCCTGATCTTTCACCGATCGTGTCGGTTTGCCGTCTCATCAGTCTATGAGCGCACAAACTTTTGCACTATAATATCTCCTGCGTACATGGTTATGGTTAATTTCAACGCGCGGAATAAAATATCAGTCAGGAGTATATTATTATAATATAACACAACTACACAACTAAAGATAAACAAAACGGGACAATCCAGGGATGGCTGACATTAATGTAGACTTCGGGCAAATGGCCGTCTATTTTTGGGAACAAATACATATCAGGGTGTTGAAAGGACATACTAATATTGCGTTCGAAAGGTAAATACTATTTTCCGATCCAGAACCACGGTTCACTAGATATTTTAATGAAATTTTGTGACATGCTGATTTATATTTTATTTGATATTGGTATAAATATTTCATTAAAATTTCAAAATGAAATAAAGTTACTAGCAGACAGACGCCTGTAACTTTATTAACTTTATCCTTCATATAAGATCCTTCAGATAAATTGCAATACAGGATGTATGATGTATTTATCTATATACAAAATTCATCCAAGTCGGTTCAGTGGTTTAGTTTAATGAAAAGTAACACAAACAGGTGGTGGTATTTTTTTATTCTTTACAAGTTAGCCCTTGACTACAATCTCACCTGATGGTAAGTGATGATGCAGTCTAAGATGGAAGCGGGCTTACTTGTTAGGAGAAGGATGAAAATCCACACCCCTTTTCGGTTTCTACACGACATCGTACCGGAACGCTAAATTGCTTGGCGGTACGTTTTAGACGGCAGGGTGGTAACTAGCCACGGCCGAAGCCTCCTCCCACCAGCCAGACTTGAACCAATTAAGAAAATCTCAATCTGCCCATCCGGGAACCGAACCCAGGACCTCCGTTTTGTAAATCCACCACGCATACCACTGCGACACAGAGGCCGTCAATAACTTGCGGACTTGCGCATTTTTAATTGCATCAAGGATTATATAAAGTAAAGATTTTTTTCATTATAGTTTATTTAATTTAAACATATGTGTGTGTGTAAAATATGTACACAGTTTTGTTCGATATTTTATTACCGTTTTATATGTAGTGACAAATTTCCATTGCTGTGATTTCTTTGAAAACTATCAATGAAACATCTGCGACAAGTACTTTAATCATTCCTAGTTCTACCTACGCAAAAAATTCTAAATACCCTCCCGCCCTCGATAATTCAATGCCGACAGTCAACTTCGCTTCTTCCCGCCCGCCAATTATTATCAGTTATGTAGTTGCAATCATGGTCACTCAAAAGAGTATTCATTAGAGACTCTTTTATTATACCAATTTGTATGGTCTTCTAATTGCTAATAGAGACATATTGTGACAACTGAATATACGCGAATGTGCGTAAATAGAAAATGATTACTATTTATATTTCATTTTGTAAATATTTTTAATACCGGATAGGTTTGCGCCTGATTTGACTTGTGTTGACTACAATTATGCCTGATGGCAAATGTCTTGGTTAGAGCTCGCTAGAAGATGCCTATTCACTTTACTCTTGAAGGTTCACAGCGCAAATTACGTCGTGGAAAACACTGATGTAAGAATTATTTTGAACAAATTCAACGCCGACAAAACAGCAAATGCTTGCTACATTTATACATTTTGATTGACATAATGAATTGAACGAACCGCTTTTAATTAACCGTCAATGCAAGATTTTGTTTCGATCATGTATAATGCTACGAGTAATAGCGTAACCAATATTTTCATGCTGTTTGTGAGCAGATGATGAAATTAATTAATGAGTAATTGTACCTACTGTGAATATATGTTTTGTTGTAGTATTTTTTTCTTTCAAATGTAGAATCTGTAAGCCTTAGCGTTTATTATGATCTGTGGGATTGACAAAGTCGTTACTCTTAGTCGTTAATCATGGCTTTGTATTAAACTCAATATACTTCACCCTCTACAGTGCTACGTCGCCAAAGTTCGAATAGACTTGTTTTTTAGTATTGATTCCTATTGTTAACAGTATAACTTAGGTATTGTATCACCTGACTACTACGTAACACATCTAATATTACGAGAACCAGGATAAGAATTATACACCCTCATCAGTTATTTATTTGGGATAAGATAAAAATATCTATACTTATAATAAAACTAGTCGATTTCTTTACATTTCTTCGCAATCCCAATTGGAGATTTTACTTAGACCATTTGTAACGACAAACGTTAGCGTGGCATAAAGGAACACAGAGCCATCTAGAATGTATACTTATAATATGACTTTTGTACATTCTGAACATTGAAGATATTTTTAAATGGGCGGCATTATATAATCGATACTGAAGCTATAAATATTAGTAAGCTAACCCTAAACTGACCCTATGTTTTTACTGACAAACATGAAAAGTATATATACTCGTATCTGTTGGTAAACCTAATAAAGAGAGAAATATAAAACAATATTATGTAAGTTGGTATTCTCAATTCTAACAAGAGGCTTAACAGTATCGGACAGAACGAATACAAGCTGGAATGTTAAGCTTGCGACAAGATATAATAAAAACCTCTTGTTACCTGGTTATTGGCATAGAAACTTGTTTCCTTTTATAACGACATAGCTCTTTGTGGTATTGTTGAATTGAGTATAGAATATTTAAATTGATTTTCAGGATGCAGCTTTTACCTATTTAAACTTTAGTAGTAAAATTTTGTAATAAATAACAAAGAATTCAATTGAATTCGAATTCAAAATTTGTTTATATCAAGTAAGCTTAGTTTACAAGTGCTTTTAAAACGTCAAATTTAACTATTTTTTGAGATTTTCCACCGGATCGGATGGTAGATCCTGCTGAGAAGAGCCTTAAAACTTAAACTTAAGAGTATACTAATAGTAAAACAATTTTGTAGAAGTAACAGGGTATTTGCGATTATTACTTTCGAAGCTATAGGGATTTAAAGGGTCATATTTGCGGCGGTCCCACGGATCGCTCAAAAACGTTTCTATTTTCTAATAATTTATTCTTTAAGATATTCAATAATTTAACTTACCCTTATCAGCCGATAGTCGTCTACTGCTGGACTTAGGCATCTTGCATGGACCTCCAAGCAAAACGGTCTCGAGCCGCCAGCATTAATTCATTAATTTACATATGACTAGCGGACGCCCGCGACTTCGTCCGCGTGAAACTCGATGTAAGCTTTCAACTACCCCTACCCCCTACCCTACCCTACCCCTACCCTACCCTACCTCTACCTTTTCCTGATTTTTTTTGCTATAAACCTCACGGAGCCCGAGTCCTTTCCAACGAATGCAAAACCGTGGAAATCGGTTTGTACGTTCTGGAGTTATAGAGTCAGGAAGGAAAACCCGACTTATTTTTATTTACATATGATTAATATAATTCTACTTCTTGTTATTGTTTCTAAAGGTTCATAGAAATACATTTGATATATTGATATTAAATGAATTAGTACTAGCGACCAAACCCGGGTTCACACGGGGTGTAGAGCATAATTTTGCCTACATGTTTTGTCTCTCCTAGGATTGCATGCCCGAATTATTTGAATGTAATTTATTCAAATGGTTATTATTAGAATTATTTACAACAGAATAAGCGCCATAAATGAAAATAGGTCAATTTACCGGTACTTTGATCATTTTGCCGTGCGCTTTCATGCTTTTCGTGCGTTCATTTCGTCACGATGCATTTCTAAATACAATGCCGTTTAAATTCAAATAAAATTGGTGTTCCTCATCTGGTGTAGGTATGGAAAAAAAGCTGTATTTCCATGATATTATTAGGATTAAATTTTTGCCTTATTTTCTAACGTAGATATTATAAACATAAAGGCAATCTAAAATACTTCTTTTTCATCATCATCATTCATCATTGACAACCTATTTTCGGCTCATTGATGACCACCAGTCTCCTCTCAGAATGGGAGGCATTAGGCCAATAGTCCACCACGCTATCACGTGTCAACAAGAAACTTGTAAACTAAACCTTTGTAATAAATTAATTTTGACTTTGACTTTGAAACATCGAGCTTTAGCTTTTAATTTAATAACATTCTTTGAAAAGAATTATTAACTGTAAGTATTTTCAGGTAACTTCTGCTTCGGTGGATGCACGATGTTCAAAGCGCAAACCATAGTGGAGTTCATCGAGAACGCAGTGGAGACTTCGCGTAGTGGACGATACCTCTTCTTTTTGAACCTAAGGCCAGTGCTTGGGCCTGTCAGGGTGCAACTCCTGTACCCTGTGTCGAGGTTCAAGAGAGTGCAGAGCCTGCAACACATGTGCAGGTAAGCACCAACATATTGTTCTATTCATCATATCTCACTTTATCGATTTGATTCCTACAACTAGCAAATATGATCTCAACCTCGAACGCCGGCTTCTATTGATGCCGATCTTCGTTAGCGTATAGAATAGTAGATTGTAAACCGAGGGCGGAAAGAATAAATTCCCGAGGTATTTAGACGCAGGAGCGTAGCTAGGGCGGTTATAGTTTGAGTAGGAATTGATTCTTTTACCCGTGTTAAAACACTCTACCTTTCTAGTATGAGAATATCTTTTGTTCCCCTTGTCAGTTGATCAGTTGGAAGATGGTTTCCGGCTCCCAACTTCCCTTCACTAGTATAAACAGACAGAGCGGCGGGGAAATGAAGTTTAGGTTTTTTTTAGTTAGATGTTCGTTAAATTTTATGCAAATGCGTTTAGATAAAGCTATAAATGAATTTGTCTGTTTTCATCATCATTATTAACAACAACTCATATTTGGCTTACTATTAAACGTGTTCCTCTCAGAATGAGAGCAGTGGCGTGCACAATGTTTCTAACTAGGGTAGGCACTGTACAAAATGGAAAATTTATTTCCCAAATCGGGTTCCTAATGAATCCTTCGGGTAGGCAGTGCATTTTTGCATCTATGATGTGCACGCCACTGAATGAGAGGCTTAATAGTCCACCACGCTGGCACAATCCGAATTAGCAAACTTCACACACGTGGACAAATAATAAAATTCTCAGGATTCCTCACGATGATTTTCCTTTACCGTTTGAGACACGTGATATTCAATTTCTTAAGGGGCACATAACTGAAAAGTTGGAGTTGCATTCCCCGGACCGGATTCGAACATACGCTCTCGGAATAGTTTCTCAAAGGTAAGGCAAGGCAGAGGCAGGGATGAGATAGATTTTTTCAAAGTTTTAGTATCGTGTGTATATAAGTTCTGTCAATTTCAAATTTCATTTATTTCATTTAGGCTTACTTTACAAGCGCTTTTGAAAAGTCAAGTTATGTCATGATTTAATGGTGGTAATTAAAGTCGAAAACTTAAAATTAAAGTTACGAGGATTCTAAAGGAGCCTCGGTCCGAGAAGAGCCAACAACAAACTCAGCCAAGGTTTAATTTTTTTTTGTTAACCACTATTTTACCAACTTACTCATCTAGAACTAAATACACAGTCGTATAGTGCAGTTCAAAAACAAGCCGTTTTATCATTTATATAATCCTTAACACTTTAATAAGACTTGACGACCTCGCAGTGGTATGCGCGGTGGATTTACAAGATGGAGGTCCTGGGTTCAATCCCCGGCTGGGCCGATTGAGGTTTTCTTAATTGGTTCAGGTCTAGCTGGTGGGAGGCGTCGGACGTGGCTAGTTATCACCCTACCCGCAAAGACGTACCGCCAAGCGATTTAGCGTTTCGGTACGATGCCGTGTAGAAACCGAAAGGAGTGTGGGTTTTCATCCTCCCCCGTAAACAAGTTATCCCGTTTCCATCTTAGATTGTGTCATCACTTACCATCAGGTGAGATCTAGAATCTATACTTATAATAAATCTGTAGAGAGGTCAATTCTGTACATGAAACATATTTCCAAAATAACTATCAGGGGGTGATTAGTGGTCGATACTGATGCCAAAAATGCAATCAGTAAAATTTTTGTCTGTCTGTCTGTCTGTCTGTCTATCTGTCTGTCTATCTGTCTGTCTGTCTGTCTGTATGTTCTTTATAGAAACTAAAACTACTCGACGGATTTTAACGAAACTTGGTACAATTATTTTTCATACTCCTGGGCAGGTTATACTATACTTTTCATCACGCTACGATGAATAGGAGCAGAGCAGTGAAGGGAAATGTTGGGAAAACGGGAGAAGTTACTCAATTTTTTAAGCTTCCGTCGCGTGTGCAGCCTTAATGGGTAGGGTAGGGGAAGGGTAGGGTAGGGTAGGGAAGGAGTAAGGTAGAGCAGGGTAGGGGTAGGGTAGGGGTAGTTAAAAGTTTACATCTACCTTCACGCGGACGAAGTCGCGGGCGTCCGCTAGTAATAAATAAAAAAAAGACTTTCCTATAAGCTTGCGTTTAATAAGTAAATATAAATACTTGAGAAAACAATTATTTTATAATCATAGACAGAATTTTATTTATATGTATTGAAGGTATACTCGCGGTTTTACCGTTTAGGTGATTAAAGTAGTACAACACTGCTTATTATTATAGTTTGCAATTAATTTCGAATGTACCTTTGTTAGGGACAACAATAGCCATTCCAGAGCCGCACTAATTGTTGTTCACTTGGAAGCGATCACTCAGCCATTAATTGAACTCATTATACCTTACTAAAGATGAATTGCTAGTAGCAATTCAAAGCCATCGGTGATTTTAGTTAATTTGCTAACTAGCACGAGCCCTGCAATTTTGCCCGCATAATTGCCTTCACGTAGAATATAATTTAGCATGCGATACTCACAAATAACGTGGCTTTCTATTTTCAAAATTGATTCAGTAGATAATTATCTCCCCGTCGTTAACAACCCATATTCGGTTCACTGTTAAACACGAGTCTCCTCTCAGAATGAGATGGGTTAGGCTTATAGTCCACCACGCGAGCCCAATGCGGATTGGCAGACTTCACTAGGTATGCTAATATGTCCTCACGATGTTCTTACTTCGCCTTCGTGGTAAACAGCGACAGTTTTAGGTCCTGAATACGATTCCTAACTCTGATAAATATATGAAATTTATATTTCGAAATTAGTGTGTTGGTGGCTTTAATTGTATTTAGTTACATTTAACGTAACTTACTTTAATTTTTTCATATCTCATTTCAAATTTAATGTAAAAAATATTAATTTCGCACATATGGAATTAGGGTCAAAACACGTCTGCCCCAGCGGCCATTTGATCTACGACAGGCTTAAACCTAAATATTTGGTTTAAACTTTAACTTAAAACCACGCTATTCTAAGATAAACGTCGTGGTAAACAGCGAAGTGCTTTATAGGTTATTTTCCTTTTGTCGCACTGAACCCTAAAATTGTATACTCCGTCACATAGCTTTGTTTACCAGTAAGAAATAAATTTAAATTTTTCAAACGATAAAAGGGTAGACGCTGGAACATTTACGTCTGTGAACTTTTACAAAGGGCTTTTCAAAAGGCTCTGGAGCTGAACACGTCCGTTAGAGACGCCCTTGGACACAGCGATCACTTACTTACGTGTGAACTGTTTGCACTAGTTTATATCCGTTTCGAGATATAGGAAGAATCTGAAACAGATAATAACTAGTAAAAATAAAACATTTATTTTCGTTCGCTCGTTATCAACCCATATTAGGCTCACTGCCGAGCTCGAGTCTCCTCTCAGAATGAGAGGGGTTAGGCCTTAGTCTACCACACTGGCCCAATGTGGGTTGGCAGACTTCACACACGCAGAGAATTAAGAAAATTCTCTGGTATTCAGGTTTCCTCACGTTGTTTTCCTTCACCGTTTGAAACACGTGATATTAAATTTCTTAAAATGCACACAACCCAAACCCACCGGAATCGGAGACAGAGGTCATATCCACTAAGCTATCACGGTTCTCCTTTTATTTTTGTTTTACAACTTTAAAAGTATCAAACTAATAGTATATTATTATTATTACTTATTTAATTGTTAGCTTCGTTACGTATATAGAATCATCAACACATTATAGTTTCTTTCTGTGATTTAAAAATATATATGTTTTGCTCAAGTGCTTATTGTTATTAATACGATACCAAAATACAAACTATTTATATAAATAATTTCTGCAAAGAATAATGCGTTTTTTTTTGTTTTTGATAATATTTGCCATATCTTGTAAATATGATTCTCCATTCCCATTCAACTAGAGAAATACTATATTAGAAGTTTGTACGACAATAGACAAACGGGGCGGGGATTGAATCACCACCCCTCGGTGATGAGTCCGACGGCTCTTACCGTTGAACTCTATCGAGTCTTTCTTATGGACTTTCATAATATAATATGCTAATTTTTATCCCGCAAGCATCCATGGTTATATTAGTATATGTATAGATAAAAATGTCGCTGGCGCGACGACATCGTAGACACAGCGGGGACCACTTGGACAAGGTTGGCGATAGATAAGGATGGAGGAGGCCTATGCCCAAAAATGGGCGTTCCAATGACATAAAGCACTGACATAATATTAACAATGACGAAGAATTTTTCTGACATAAAATATTTATTAACATTTTAAATTGAAATTGACATGTTTAAAACTAATACTAAATTTATAATGTACAATGTTTTGCAATTACTTTTATATTATTGGAAATAAAGGCTTATTATTATTATTATAGATAAAAATGACTGTCGGGGCCGATAATTATAATATAATTCTTTCTGACAAACATAATTTATGAACTGAATAGAAATAGCACGAAATGACGTTACTTCGTGAAACTTCAGTATAAGTCGAGAACAATAGAGATGATGACAGTTTTTCAAAGAGTAGCAATTTTGGAGAAGTAACAGGGTACCTACAATCATTACTTGCGGAACTACAAAAATTTAAAGGGTCAATTTTGCGGTGCTGCCACGGATCGCTAAAAACTCTCCATGCTAAATGCCACTCAAGAATGACGTTTCGCTTTGTGAGATCGTTAGATTTGTATGGACGTTCAAGCAAAATTACAAATATCTTTGTTATTTGTGCGTATAAGTATTATACTTCATGTAATGAAAAATGTCACATTGAATGTGAAAAAGTTATAAATTCATGATTTTACTTATAATTACGTAAAAAGATTTTTCAAAATGATTATGAATTAATTTTACAATATTATTTATTTTATAAACATTTAGATTAGACAATCTTAGTTTTTTTATGTATTATTTAGTTAATATTGACCATATTTACCCGAACTTCACATAAAAATTATATTCATACTTGGTCATTATCCCCATTGATGTATTAATTACCCAGATCCGACAGGAAATCCTCTACGTATGCTACGTGCTACAATAATAGCGAAACAAATCAATCGTTCCCCATTGAAACAAAACTATTAATGAATAGCCGAACCTCGCGATTATACCAGCGTAGTTCTCGTTCCCGTGGGAATACGGGGATAAAATATAACTTATATATTACTTCTTCACAATAAATAAATAAAATAAAAATAAAAAAGCCTTCTTATTTACAATAAAAAATTATTTCTTCTTATTTACAATTAATTAGGTGATAAGTATTTCAATTTGGTTATTGATAAATCAGTAAGTTATAATTTTAAAATGTTTATTATTTTCTTCCTTTTTATTTAAAAGGAGAACCCTTTACGGTGAAGGCCTCCTCCAGGTGCTGCCATTTTGATCGGTCTTTTGCCTTCAGTAGCCAGTTTTTGCCAGTGAAATTCATGATGTCGTCGACCCACCGATAATCCTTCTAATAATCCTTCACAATATAGCTTTCTATTGTTGAAAAAAAAATTAAATCGGCTTAGTAGTTATGAGTTTATTCGTTACATCATCATCATCATCATATCAGCCGCTGGACGTCCACAGCAGGACAACATTCACGATCCTGAGCCGCCTGTATCCAGCGAATCCCTGCGACTCGCTCTATGTCGTTAGTCCACTTGGTGGGGGGGTCGATCAACACTGTCTTTCTAGTGCGGGGTCGCCATTCCAGCACCTTGGTACCCCAACGTCCATCGGCTCTTCGAACTATGTGCCTCGTCCATTGCCATTGCTTCGCGACTCGTTGAGCTATGTCGCTTAATTTGGTTCTTCATTTTTGATTCGATTCGTTACTTGCAAAAATACTAATCTTTCCGCCTCATAATATTACTAATTGTATTGTAAATATACGAGTATAAGTTTTCTTCGATTAGTTTTATAATAATATTTAGTTCAAACAAATAAAATATATGTATATGTACTTAAATATACTTAAACAATACCCACATTACTCTCCCCAATGTAAGCGTATAGTCTGTGTTATGATTAAGATAGCGTATTTTATAGTATATATTTATATACTACATTTCAATACTTATTATAATGTATAAACGCACCTATACCCTGGAAATACCCATGCTCATCACACAAACATTTTCCAGTAGTGGGAATTGAACCCTCGACCGTGGACGCAGAAAGCAGGGTCACTACGTAGTGTGCCACGCGGACGTCGTATTACAAACTACGGCCAATTACGAAACTCTTCATAATAGAAATTGCCCATTTACTTGTTCAAATATTCGAACCGATAGATTTTGCAAGCGCTCTCTATTTACTCGTATATAATACGAGTATGTACTCTCACTAAAAGCTTTTTGTATATGCATTATTTACAAATACCTCAAAAAGGGCAATGCATTATTTTATTGCCAATTTATCTAATGATAACTCCATTTTTATCCAAATAAAACTTATTCAATTTCAATCCTCTAATTGTTTTTTTTTTGTTTGTAAAAGTGAGCGCTTGACTACAATCTCACCTGATGGTAAGTGTTGATGCAATCTAAGATGGAAGCGGACTAATTTGTTAAGAGGAGCAAGAATACCCAATCTTGATGGTGCGTTAGGATCGTTGATAAACGCATGTCTTACCTAACGTTTTGGGTGGGACAGTCCTGCGTTCGGACCCCGCTTTCCCTAGTCAGTGTAAAATCGTCCCATTTTCACATACAGATCGAAGTTCATTTAAAGCTTATTATTTCACGATTTATATAATTTACTAGCAGACGCCCGCGACTTCGTCCGTGTGGAATTCAGTTTTTCACAAATTCCGCGGGAGCCATGGATTTTTCCGATTAGCCTATGTTAATACAGAGTAAAATCTATTTCCATTACAAATTTTAGCCAAATCGCTTCAGTAGTAGCGGCGTTAAAGAGTAACAAACCTAAATCCATACAAATTTTCGCGATTATAATATTAGTAGGATTTTACTTATTCACAAGAACTTAATATTTTACAAATCCAATTTTTTACAAATCCAATAACGCGAACTATAGATCAATTTACTGTACTGCGTAATTAAATAACTTACTTACGTAATTAATTTTATTTTACTTAATTATTTTATAATATGTGCTTTCATCATTTTGTGTTCCACCATCTAGTCATATTTTTTTTTGTAAAAAGAGATATTTTTCAAAAACAAACCAAAACAAAATTTGCAATTTTTCACACGAGCGACGTAAACAGACTATAAAGACAGAAAAAAAAATATTGTATTAGAGACGACTGAAACATTGTAGTACATACAATATAGTCACCGAAAAATATTATGTGCATCTAATTGTTACGGACTTTTTCTTTACTTTTTTAAAAAGCTCGCGATGCTTAAACAGTTCAAAGCAAGTGAAGCATTGCAGGAGTATTTTTCAAGTGCTACGGGCCTACGCATGTTACCTACGCCCTCGCTAATCGGCTACATTTCGCGTAGCGCCCACAAATGATTTTTGCTTAGAAACTCATTATGCTAACATACGGACAATAATAATTTTTCTTACATTCTACATCTCTATTATTATATACTAGCTGACGCCGCGCGGTTTCACCCGCGTGGTTCCCGTTCCCGTAGGAATACGGGGATAATATAAAGGCTATAGCTTTCCTCGATAAATGGGTCGATCTAACACTGAAAGAATTTTTCGAATCGGACCAGTAGTTCCTGAAATTAGCGCGTTCAATCAATCAAACAAACAAACAAACAAACAAACTCTTCAGCTTTATAATATTAGTATAGATATTGTATGTCTCGTCTTTGTATACATGTAAGTACAAGGCAGAGTTTCAAGTAATAAATATCGTTTAAAAATCTAGAAACTGTAATTAAATCAACAAAACATCTGGTTCATAAAGATCCAGACGAACAGCGATTATGAATTGAGTGTCTTATATCATAAGGTTTTATTGGCACAAGTTTTTATTTATTTTTATGATGTTATCTACTCGTAGTGTTCAAGCGAGTCCGACTCGCAGATTTCTCGTTGTTTGAAGTGATAACTTCGTAACGTAACGCGTTACGGCGCCACTCGGTCTGGCTTTCCTTTCTTTCACGCATACACCAACAGGTTTAAGTTATCACTTATGTCGAGCGTCCCGAGTTTTGTTTTTCATTGTTTCAACGTGGACAAATTTAGAAACAGTTTTTTGTCCACACAAACGCCTGGACTTGACAGTCTATAGACTGTCAAGTCCAGGCGTTTGCGTTTTTAAGCAAGCAAGCATTTTGTGTTTTTAATTTAGATTGAATAAGTTTTTATGGTGCTTCGTAGAGCACTTCACAATGTCTATAAATACCGGTCATGATCATTAACATGTATAGTCTGGCAAGTTCATTTTTTTTAAAATAAAAAAATAAAAAGTCGTGGATTTTTCATCGCTACACGTCCCCCGGCCCGCGCGAGTCATCGGGAGTGTTACGAACGAAGTTGCCAAGCTATAATAGTTATCGTTACAGCATCATAAGTTATTAACCTGCGCCCAACAACCCATGTTGCAGCGGCGTGGTGGACTTTAAGAGTCCTAATTAATTAATTTAAGCCTCAAAAGCTCAACGGTAAGAACGGACGGACTCATCGAGGGGTGGTGGTTCGATCCCCGCCATGTTGGTCTGTTGTCGTTCCCACCGAATACAGTCTTTCACGACTATTTTGAATTATTCGCTATTTTGTAGCGTTAGCGATCGTAGAAAGAGATTCAACGTGCCACTTGGCTAGTCGGGCGGATATGGCAAATAAAAAAATATCTTTCTTAAGAGAGAAAAGAGGCATTATTATTATTGTCTGCAGTAGTTACTGGGTCATTGAAATATGGTGAAGAGTGAAGCTTAATAGCCAACTATGACGTCATAGTTTTATCATGTCACGATTATAGCTATCTGTCTCGTCAGCGTTAATAAAACTCCTTTAGTCGGATTTTAATTTCGCTGCCACTATTGCTCATCGTGGTTTTTTTACACTATTTAATAACGTTCGTTAACCCAATTAGACCTGCATCACTTTCGTCGACAACGATTCTCATTTTATCTATAGAGAATAGTTATTATTATGTTTTACGTAAATACATGTTTTTTTGAGGTTTTTAAAGGCCATACATGAATTGCTTGTTGTAGTTGTTCACCATAATCTAATAAAGCCGTAGCAAAGTATATCTGATATTTAGTGAACTTTAAACAATAGTTATTAGGTTCTTTGAATAAAATTGAGGTTCAAATTTTAATCCATGTTCATAAATATGGCTGTATAAGTTTTGTTTCAAGAATAACATACTAATTCTGATGAATTCTTTCTAAAACATACGATAACGTCATACCTTAAATAAAAGGTTATTACTAACTAGCAGACGCCGCTCGGCTTCACCCGCGTAGTTCCCGTTCCCGTAAGTATATGGGGATAAAATATAGCCTCTAGTATCTGGGGAAAGTGTAGCTTCCCAACAGTGAAAGAGTTTTCTAAATAGGTTTATTAGTTAAGGAACCTCTTTATGATATAAATAGGTATAGATGAAATAATACATGAACTAAAATGAAAGTTCGCATTTGTTCTTTTTTATTCTTTACAAGTTAGCCCTTGACTACAATCTCACCTGATGGTAAGTGATAATGCAATCTAAGATGGAAGCGGTCTAACTTGTTTGGAGAAGGATGAAAATCCACACCCCTTTCGGTTTCTACACGACATCGTACCGGAACGCTAAATCGCTTGGCGGTACGTCTTTGTCGGTACGGTGGTAACTAGCCACGGCCAAAGCCTCCCACCAGCCAGACCTGGACCAATTAAGAAAACCTCAATCAGCCCAGCCGGGGATCGAACCCAGGACCACCGTCATGTAAATCTACTGCGCCACGGAGGCCATCACGGAGGCTTGGGTATCTATAACTTTTTAAGCTATTATTATATGCATTTGTAATCCAAAAAAAATCGACCCTCATGACGACGAAGTCACTTCACACCTCTGCGAGTATTTTTTTCACCATCACATTATAAGGTCCTGCATAAATAAATCATAAAAAGACGAGATGTTCCAGTTGTGGTTCAAATCGTACACTGAACTTTTAACAATACATTGTAGTAACACGTACAATGTAGGATCTACAGTGAACAATGCCGGGAAAGTCTTAATGTAACGTTTTTGTTTGCCTGTTTACATACTGGTGTGTGTTAATTGAATACAGGCCCAACACATACATAGATATAGTACGAGATCCGGCATAAGAAATATATACCTTCATCTTTTCTTTATTTGAGATAATACTCACATTGACACATTGCACATAGGTTAGTTAAATTGCAGCCGGATAGTATTAAATGTTTTTTTTTTTTAATTTATTTATTCTCATTACACCATTGGTTAATTAAAAAAAATCGTAAGATAGTTTTGACCTCCGTGGCGCAGTGGACTTACAAGACGGACGGTTCGAAACCCGGCTGGGCCGATTGAGGTTTTGGTCCAAGTCTGGCTGGTGGGAGGCTTCGGCCGTGGCTAGTTATCACCCTACCGGCAAAGACGTGCCCGCAAGCGATTTAGCGTTCCGGTACGATGTCGTGTAGAAACCGAAAGGCGTGTGGATATTCATTCTCCTCCTAACAAGTTAGCCCGATTACATCTTCGATTGCATCAATTACCATCAGGTGAGATTTTAGTCAAGAGCTAACTTGTAAAAGAATAAAAAAAAAAACAATATACCCAATAGAATTGAAAAAGCAAAGATTGCTTGCTTCCACGCTGCAACTGTGGGGCTGTCAGATATACTCACTTGATATTGACTCGTGTTATTTATATATCATCAGTTATTTAGTAATCTAATTTGTGAAATGAAAGCTTTTTTTATGTTTAATTAAACTGTATTAGGTTGCCTTTGATCTAGTTCATGGCTTCTTAGATTTTGTTTGAAAAAAATGGGTCTGGCCGCAATGTAACTAGACAACCTATTCGCAATGTGACACTAATATTATCTATTACTTATTTCTAACCCCAAAATAAATAACAGATGAGTGTGTATATTTTTAATGCTGGGTCTTAGACCAATACACTAAATACGTATCGTTCTTATCTATATTTTGACAGCCCTTTCATATAAAGTGATTCAGGTAGCGGCAAGTCGACAAGAAACTTTGATAGAAACTTCCAGCTTTTATTAAGTGACGAAGGTCTCGCTGTCATAGGCTCTTAGACCAAAAGAACAAACTGTTGAAACAATGATTTTCTAAATTGGTTAAAGAGTTAGTGTTGAAAATATTTTTTTATTGATATCTGCTTTTTATTCAGTAATGCTACGAGTATGTGTGTATATGTGTACCTACCTAAACCGTAGTTAACTCAACAAAATACTATAACTATTAGTTTTCACGACCTGTGACCTGTGTAGGTATACTCAGAGGCACAATTATCCATCCACTTTAATATCTATCAACCCATACTCGGCTCACTGCTGAGCTCGAGTCTCCTCTCAGAATGAGAGGGTTTAGGCCAATAGTCCACCACGCTGGCCCAAGGTGGTTTGGCGGGCTTCACACTCGCAAATAATTAAGAAAATTATCTGGTATGCAGGTTTTCTCACGATGTTTTCCTTCACCGAAACACGTGATATTTAATTTTTTTAAATGCACACAACTGAAAAGTTGGAGGAGGCATGCCCCGGACCGGATTCGAACCCACACCCTCCGGAATCAAAGGCAGAGGTCATTTCCACTGGGCTATCACGGCTCTCCCACTTCCCACTCTTCATATACTCGCGTCATATTAAATAGGGCGGATAATTGTGCCTCTGAGTAAATTTTCTAAATGAACCGAGGTATTTCTGGAGCCAAGTATTGGCCGTGGCTAGTTGTCACCCTACCGGAAAAGACGTACCGCCAAGCGATTAGTGTTTCGGTACGACGCCGCGTAGAAACCGTCAGTAATATGGGTAGAATAAACTCGTACCTCTCCCATGTAACCCGCTCCCATTTGTGACTGTATCGTCACTTAATCACGTGGTATTGTATATTGAACAGAAAAAAAAATATGTAATAATTTTGGCATAAGATGGGCCTTAATCTCTATAGCTTTCTCATTTGTGATACTTTCTAGACACTCTGATCACCATTTTCTGATAAGTTCCTTGGAGAAGAGTTACCAATCTGATTTTGAAGTGTACAACTTTTTAGTGGTAAAATCAAAATCTGCGGGGCGTCGGCTATTAAATACTAATCCGTCAAATTATCTGAAACACGTTAGAATTATCTACTGCTCTACATGTGTATTGTTTGCAGCGCTAATTGGGACTTAGTCCGTCCAATTAGTTAAGAGATATAGTTTAGCGAGTTTAGTTAAGCTTCCGAGTGATTAAATATTTGAATTGGATATTTAATTAACGAATGTCAGTGATTCTGATCGTGTGAAATTATGTTTCTTACAAATCCCGTCATGGGATTTATGATGGGGATTTTCCGGGATAAAAGTAGCCTATGTGTACCCTTTGTATTATCTATCTTTAATTTAAATTTGAGCCAAATCTAAACGCAACCAGTAGTAACATATATTTTGAATATAAAAAATATATAGCTGAGAATTCTCAGTGACCGCAATGTATAAATCTTCCTGAGAATGAAAGTAACGTGTTACGTTTTCTCTGTGTTACTTTATGGTTTATAACGCAAGTGATGTGTAGTAAGCTTGAGGCGTTTGAGATGTGGGTTTACAGGCGGATGCTGCAAATATCATGGAGGGATCGTGTAGGTAATAGTACTGTACTGCAAAGAATGGGAAAGCCAACAGAGGTTCTGCAACAAGCTTAGGATGAAGTTCGAATGTCTGGGTCATATAATGCGAAACTCCAAATATGACCTGCTTCAGCTTATTATCCAGGGAAAGACACGAATAAATAGAAAACGAAGGCCTGGTCGTGGTTCAACATAAGTACCAGATCACTGTTTTGGGCAGCAGTGAATAAAGTAAAATGAGCCTTAATGATTGCTAACCGCTGATGACGGCATTAACAGAAGAGGAAGAAAATTCTTACCATATTTTGCAATAGATACAAAAGCTATTGTAATAAACACCCTAATTGACAAGGCTTTTACGTGGCACTAACTATTTGCGCGGAGCTTAAGAGGGTGGAACGGCGCCATTTTGAAATTGTTGTGAATGTACACATATTCATACGAGTGTAGACACCCACGCACGCGGGCACCGCTAAGCCTTTGAGTGGTGCAGCTAGTTAGTACTGAACCTCTTATAACAGATTACTTGTGTATTCACCTATTGTGATTTTCCGAAATATCCGGATTGAAATATATACAGTGAATAAATCTGTATCGTATGGCTGCAATTGAACCAGGGATTTAAAGGCAATGCTCTTCACGTGTAATCACTTAAAATGGCTTTGTTTTTAATACAAATATTTCTGCCAGCTACAAATAAATATACTTTCACTATACTCACGTCACTACTTAGCCCCAAACAAAGTAAGCTTATAACCTGTGTTATGTGTAGTAAGATTGATCATAAATAATAAATACTTGTCATCATCATTTCCTTTCCCTTATTCAAAATAAATGGGGTCGGCAACATATGTAAATCTGATCTATTCGCCTCTATTACTTGTCAACTCGTCATCAACTCTCTTTACACACATGTTGTCATTCATACACTACAAACATATCTTTTTTGTTGGCCTTCCTCTCCTCTTGTGACCTTCTACTTGCAAATTCAATATTCTTGTGGTAATATTTTTTTTTTTATTTTTTTTTCTTTACAAGTTAGCCCTTGATTACAATCTCACCTGATGCTAAGTGATGATGCAATCCAAGATGGAAGCAGGCTAATTTCTTAGGAGGAGGATGAAAATTCACACCCCTTTCGGTTTCTACGCGACATCGTACGGGAACGCTGAATCGCTTGTCGGTACGTCTTTGTTGGTAGGTTGGTAACTAGCCACGGCCGAAGCCTCCCACCAGCCAGACCTGAATCAATGAATTTCTTAATTGGTTCAGGTCTGGCTGTCAGTCGGCCCAGCCGGGGATCCAACCCACACCTCCGTCTTGTAAATCCACCGCGCACACCACTGCGCCACGGAGGCCGCCAAAAAATAATAAATATGACTTTCATTCCTCCGTAATACTTGTCCATACCAAAAGCTAACCTATTAGGTATTCCTCAATTATTCTGTCACTGGCACCACTTTCAGACTTCGCATTTCGTTCACATGCATTCTGAATCTTCTACAACCCATATCTTTTACCGCCCAACATTTTTATACATGCAACTTGCATACCGGAGAATTTTCTTAATTATCATAATTTTTTAATGGACAGACGTTAAAAAATCGTGAAGTCAAATTAAGGTCAAATTTCAACGCCAAAATTGAAAATGCAACACTGCACGAAAAAAGTTTTAAAAATGCTGTCGTGTGAACATATATATGCTTCTAATGCAGTTCAGTTATATGTAAACACTTTTTTAACGTCCGTTAAAAAAACTCTCGTGCGAATGGGGGCTTAGAAAGGCGGTTTTTGTTATTTCGTGGTGACTAAATTGGATTTAATGGAATTATTTTATATGTGCGGATCTAGTGTGCACACATTCATTTTGGCATTACGCTAAAATCACTCAATGGTTGTTTCAACAGTTTAGAAGCTTGAGCTCTAACTTGAAATCCGAGTCACGTTTCGTCTAATTCCGTCTAATAGAGGCCCAGATATGGTAACGGCCCAACAACGTACTGGGTGATATCCGTTTTACATAAAGCTTCGCATAGTCGGATATGTCTCATCCCGGCGAAGACTATGGGGGAAAATAGTTGAGCTTAATTAATTAATACACAATACCAATAATGAGTTACGAGTACGAACTAATTAATTAAAAGAACGAACACAACACACACACACACAATGTGCAGTGCATAATTATATTAGATGAAAATTGTATCAAACAACGAGAACAGCAATAAAAGTTGGAAAATTAAAATGGAAAATTTTCCATAATGCACACTACACAGCGATGAAAAGAAACGGTTCATTTATGAGTTTTGTTTTATTAAGTCCTACCGCAGAACTAGAAGCGGATGATATTCTAGGGTTCGAACTTCAACCTTCGCGCGAGAGGTTAGGGTTTGATCCCGATCACACATTTCTGACTCTGTACGGAGTTAAATAAAAAAAACGTTTTTTTACGCTTTTGACGGCCTCCGTGGCGCAGTGGTAAATTGGTCCAGGTCTGGCTGGTGGGAGGCTTCGGCCGTGGCTAGTTACCACCCTACCGGCAAAGAGATACCGCCAAGCGATTTAACGTTCCGGTACGATATCGTGTAGAAAGGAGTATGGATTTTCATCCTACTCCTAACTAGTTAGCACGCTTCATCACTTACCATCAGGTGAGATTCTAGTCAAGGGATCAAAAAGGGGTCAATTTGTAAAGAATGCAAAAAAATCTTTCGCAATATATAACAAATTAATATTATTATGTTATTTTAATATTTACCTAGTATTACTGTTTCGTTTGTGGCTAGGGTCTGTAACATATTTTGGACGCTAATTGGCAAAATCCATCAACTTATAATAATTAACACTAATTGGTTTGCTATCTCCCACTTATAATGACCAAATCTTCAAACTGTACTTAAATTCCAGTGTGTTCTTATAGTTTATAGCATTTATTTTCGATTAAAAAGAGAAAAACTCTCTGGAATAAATATTTATTAACCGTCTTCTAAAAATGAGAAGTTTTTTTTTGCGGTTGTGTGTTTTTTTATTACAAATGTAATGAAGTAATCTAAAATTAAATTGTTAATCAATTATATACTGGAATGATTTTTTTTAGCAACCCATTGGCAATATATTTATTGACATATTTTATTACATATAAATACTTTTGATCTATTAAGCAGCTCGGAAATGAAGCTCACACATATAGAATCTTAGACCAACTCGTTAAAATTCAGTTACAGCTAAACACACAATACAGCTACAGATGGGTTTCATCCTTAAATCCCAGTAGGAAAATCTAACAAATAAAAAATATATTTTCCTTTGATGCTAAAGTATTATTATATATTAGACATATTTAGAAAATGTTTTATTCATCAGAAAAAAAAAAACATATTTCGTACAAAAGAATATTCTTCAATTGAGCATGGGACCGTATAGTCGTATTACGTATAAATACCCGACGAGTACACGGTCCGCGCGTCGCAAAGGGTTTTCCATTTGAACTCTTTGTCACTAAATCCTCAGTAAACGTATGAATAAAGTGTTCGCGTCTACATATTCAAAGAAGGTTTAAAGATAATTCACATTCAACAGCGTTGTAGTCGGCGCACACAAGTAATGTTATACGCACACTTTAAATCGTCACACGCTGGGATATTAAGATTTATGTATATATGACCTCTGCTTTCGGAGAGCGTAGGTTCGAATCCGATTTGGAGTATATACCTCCAACTTTTCAGTCATCTGCTTTTACAGTTTACAGTTATGTCACAAACGGTGTAGGAAAAACATTGTGAGAAAACCTGCGTACCTGAGATTTTTCTTAATTCCCTACATGTGTGTAGTCTGCCAATCCGCATTTGGCCAGCGTGGTGGACTGAGGCCTAACACCTCTCATTCTAAGAGGAGATTCGTGTTCAACACTGAGCCGAATAATTGTTGCTAATGATGAAGTTGGCATCCAACGTAAGGTTGGTATCCATTTTCTGTCCAAATATAGAACTTCATACACTCAATCGCGTTTCATTAGTTTTTGTTGATGTCCTCTTGCCTCTTGAATTCAAGTTAGTTTTGCTATAAAATGCTGTTGTTATATGTTCATGAAATATAAATTTAGTAATGCATGGATAGAAATAAATGTCTGGGCGAAAGGTCAAGGCTATAAAGCAAATGTGACAACAAGCCAACAGATCCAATAAAATAGTCATTGGCGAGTGGTCAAATATGTGTGCGGCTTTCAATTTCCACGGTGGAAAACGATCCATACAATTTGCCACTTTAGGCCGCTTTGCTTTCGCTTAATTTAGCTAGCTTTTGAACGTGAATGTTCAAAATTATCGTTTGGATATTTGGTGATCGATAATGGCCTTGATAAACTAATGTCGAACACTTTCACCAATATAGCGTCGCGGCAAATAAACAATGATATGAATAAAATTCACCTGTCGACGAATACCTATTAAACCTAATAATCTATATATATAAAAGAAAGTCGTGTTAGTTACTCCACTTATAACGTAGGTTATCAAGAACGGCTAAACCGATTTAGCTGAAAATTGGCAGGGAGGTAGTTTAGAGCCAGGAGAAGGATATAGAATACTTTTTATATATAAAAAAAAGTCGGCTACGGAAGAAGTAAGTGCACATAAGTCTTACTAAACTCGCATGAGTAATCATTTAGTAAATGTTATAATAACAATATAGTGATAGCCCAGTGGATATGACCTCTGCCTCCGATTCCGGAGGGTGTGGGTTCGAATCCGTTCCGTTAAGAAATTAAATATCACGTGTCTCAAACAGTGAAGGAAAACATCGTGAGGAAACCTGCGTACCAGAGAAATTATCTTAATTCTCTGCGTGTGTGAAGTGTGCCAATCCGCATTGGGCCAGCGTGGTGGACTATTGGCCTAACCCCTCTCATTCAGAGAGGAGACTCGAGCTCAGCAGTGAGCCGAATATGGGTTGATGACGATAATAACAATGTAGCATACTAGATTCTAGTTACCACTATTCATCTGCGCTCCATTGTATCGCCCGTGTTTATTTACTCCTGTTAACAACAGCACGGGTAATACACCGCACATCCTGCTGTCAACTCTATAACTCTATAGACCTCAGATGTATCCTTTTTCCGGCAGTCACAACATACACACTGTTACTCGTACTTCCGTTTATACGTACGATCTTTTACATGTTATTAGTACTCGTAGAGTCAGTTATTATTATAGAAGTAAGTATTAAATGATTAGTAAATCTCGTGGCGGATTCACATCACTTTGTGAAATTGGAGCTATTTCTAGCAAGTGCCTAGATACCGTATTAACGAAACGAAGTCTATCTATTGATAGATAGTCTAAAGTCACGTAATTTTGGATATGGCCGTAATAGCCCAGTGGATGTGACCTCTGCCTCCGATCCCGGAATGCGTAGGTTTGAATCCGGTCCGGGGCATGCATGTGCATTTTAAGAAATTAAATATTACGTGTCTCGAACGGAGAAGGAAACACAACGGAAAGGAAAAACACCGTGAGAAAACCAGCATGTTTTCTCACGATGTTTTTCCTTAAAATTTTGGCAATTCTCTACGTGTGTGAAGTCTGCCAATCCGTATTGGGCCAGCGTTTATTGGCTTAACCCCTTTTATTCTGAGAAGAGACTCATGCTTAGCAGTGAGCCAAATATGGGTTGATAACCTAATTTTGAATATTAGCCGACAATAGCCGACCGAGTAACTCAAATACAATTTTTTCTAATACTAGTACAATTTCTGTAGACGACAATCTCATCTCTATAGACCGAACAATTAAAACAAGGCAACCTAATTCCGTTATTGTGAGTTGTTTGACGAACACTGATACACCAGTTATCTACCTAGCTCCGAGTTGTGCAATCGATATTTACATCATAAGAACCGACAGGCCATGTTTTTTATTTTGCGAAGCGAACGCGTTTGTTAAAAGAGAATGAAATCAAAACTCATTTTTTTATTCTTTTACAAGTTAGCCCTTGACTACAATCTCACCTGATGGTAAGTGATAATGCAGCGGGCTAACTTGTTAGAAGGAGGATGAAAATCCACACCCCTTTCGGTTTCTACACGACATCGTACCGGAACGCTAAATCGCTTGGCGGTACGTCTTTGCCGGTAGGGTGGTAACTCGCCACGGCCGAAGCCTTCCACCAGCCAGACCTGGTACAATTAAGAAAATCTCAATCTGCCCAGCCGGGGATCGAACCCAGGACCTCCGTTTTGTAAATCTACCGCGCATACCACTGCGCCACGGAGGCCGTCAGAATCAATTTATTTCAACTTAGTTGAAATGCATGATTTAACTATAAAAACTTTGCATTAAATTCCGTATACAACGTGGATATAGTTGTTGTAGATTTAAACCTAATACCAATACAATGTATGGTTTTGATTTGTTTTTGTAATGTGCACCAGATACATGAATAAATTATAGCTTTAATTCGATTTAGAAACTAATAAAGTTTCTAAATCGAATTAAAGCCGAAAGTTTTTGCGGTTTTATGATACGTGCTTTAATTCTTAATATCATCGTACTGTAAACAATACGTGAATCAGCGATAACTGTATGCACCAATTGTTTACCAAGATTTGCTCTTGGTAGAGTTTAGTGGTACATACAGCAGTCCAAGCGTTTTACTGATGATCTTTGATCGGGTACTTAACAACACGTGCGTACTGGTCTAAGATCCCATATAAGACGACCTATACTGGACTAAACATTTTTGTTCAACCCATTCATTGACATTTGTTATCAACCCATATTCTCTCCTCTCAGAATGAGAGGGGTTGGGCCAATAGTCCACTACGAATTAGGGAGGGAATTAAGAAAATTCTCTGGTATGCAGGTTTCCTCACGATGTTTTCCTTCACCGTTTGAGACACGTGATATTTAATTTCTTAAATTGCACACGGCTGAAAAGTTGGAGGTGCATGCCCCGGGCCGGATTCGAACCCACACCCTCCGGAATCGGAGGCAGAGGTCATATCCACTATTCTATCACGCACGGCACTGACTATACGTAATAGCATCTTCTGTACCAGAATAACAAACACATGGCTTTACGTTCAATATGCCCTCTTCCACAAAGTCAGTGCAGTAGGCCATTAAAATTAGACTGGCTGTTATGACGTTTTGTGATACAAGGATTGCCAAGTCATGTGGGTTACCCGACAGTCAAAATGGCTGCTTTTGCATGTGGCGATCTATTGACAAAATCTGATTGAACCCGCCTAGTAAACTGTTCATGTAGCAAATTGCTGATGGCACAAACCGTGTGAATATGTTTGGTCTGGTTAGCTTATGTAGTCTACGGTAGATACAACACAAAAGTAAGTAACCTGAACGGTAGCAGTCAATGTATAATGTTCTACTTACAAACCTAGACTGCCAGATTTCCGGGAGTGGTTTTCAAATGCCCGCAAAAGTTCGCAAAACTTTATTATTTGAACGGAGTCTTTATGAAGAAATGGGTATTTTAAAATTCATAAAACAGACATTTGCGTTTCACCATCAAATATTAAATAATTAATACTAGTAAAGAGTTAGTAAATTAAATCTTGATTGTGTGCGAATTTAGGTAGAGGTTAATGAAAGTTTGAATGAAATAGTAACGTAGTACCGAGTAGTATAGATAGATCATAATTAACAACCCTTATTCGGCGCATGTTGAGCACGAGTCTCTTCTCAGAATGAGAAGGGGTTCAGGCCTTAGTCCACCACGCTAGTCCAATGCGGATTGGTAGACTTCACACACGTTGAGAGTTAATAAAATTCTCAGATGTGCACGTTTCCTCACGATGTTTTTCCTTCTTCTTTCAAGACACGTGATATTTTTATTTTTAAAATGCACATAATTGAAAAGTTGAAGGTGCATGCCACGGATCGGATACAAACCTACGCCCTCCAAATCGATGGCAGAAGTCTTATCCACTAGACTATCACGGTTCTTACGGCTCGTATAGATGTATACCTAATTGGAACGACCTCTGATGCAGTTTGCATGTTCGGCGGTGCTGCGGTTTTCAATAATGAGGTCCTGGGTTCGACTCCCAGATCAGGTTAAGGAGTATATATTTTCAAAATTGGCTTAGGTCTTATCTGGTGGTATACATATCGACCGTAGCTACTACGCCATGTAGACCACCCTTCAAACAAAGCCATAGAGTTAAACTATTTAGCATTCCAGTAGGCGTGGTGTAGAACATGTAGTCAGAGTATGGGTAAAATGAACTGGTAGGTCCGCTACCATATTAGACTGCATCGTCACACCTATCAACAGGTGGCCAAATCACTAATTTGGTCTTTAATTACAACCTATTAAAATAAACATCAAATCAACTGACAAATGTCATCTACCTACTGTATGATATCCACCAAGAGTTGCCAGTAGTCACCGAATGGCATTTGTTACATGGAATCTCAATTTCGTATATAATTATGTTAAATACGTCAAAAGTTAGCCTGCTAGAGAGAATGGAGATCGCAGTCAAAGGCTAATTTGTCACTGAAAAAAACAATAAAAAAGCAAAATGTTTTGTATAACATATACGAGTACCTACATGTTTTGTGTTTTGCAAGCAGAGTGTACGCTTTATTAGTTTATACGGAATTTCTGACGGGAGAAAAAAATCACGACCCCACACTGCACTCCCTTTTAACAGCATCAGTCACTAATCCCATTACCACGGTGACGCTGTCCTCGCATGCAAATTGTTTTACATCGAACGAAGAGATAAACAACCTTTTAAGCTGGTCTGCATGATACAGTTTTAGCTGTGGGTCATATTTATTTTTATTATTCTTTTGTTCACCTTTTAATTCTGAATTCCCCACTCATAATAATTGGTCATGCACTATTTATAGTTAGATCACTGTAATAGGCCAATAAATAAAAAAAATATTAATAATTATTAGCCTATTTTGCTAGCACTGGCCCACTGAAGGGCCAGTCCTCTATAGGCGTGGAGCCATGGAGCATAAACCCACCACGATGCTCAAATGCTGCTTGGCGTCTTAAGGTTATAATGTAAAACTCTTTAGCGATTACTATTACCTAGGCCACTAGGAAAGTTTTGAGATTTGGTTACTAAACTATACCATTTTCATTCTCAAAATGATTTCTATCGGCTAAAATACACTATTCTAAACGCTGAAACCAATCATCATTTTTTTTTAAATATTTTTTTTGAGATTTCACACACCTAGTGCCAGGCTTGAATTAGTTGGACGGTATTGGAATATAGCTGCCCTTTTAGTATATCTATCATTATTGAGCTGAGTCCAAATCACAGGATGCGAGATTAGGATTGTAGGAAGAGTGCTTAATCAGAATGAGACCAGAGAGGCTTAAAAATATTGTACGCGAGCGCGATGTGCGGATGCATATTGTCCGATGAAGTCGATAAGTGACAATGCGCGACTTTGGCCGGAGGTTTTATTGGGATTCAATCAATTCAGGTGAACTAATTTCGGTGTGTGATTAATCAGGTATAGTCTTCTTTTTATAAAGACATTGCTATTAATTATATCCCCTTTTCCAAAGGTTTTCGTGGCAATTATCTTTTTCGCGAATTAAGAATTGCGAAACTGACATTGAAAATTAAATAAAAGTTCACTAAAAAATATTGCATTGAATTATTTTTATACTTGCTACTTACTATTAAAAAATGTACTAGCGTTCCTTGATAGACTTATACTTTAGATAGTTTTACGAAATCTCAAAACTTACTCTGCCGTACGTTCATGTTAATGACGGCTACTTTCAGAGCAACCGAGGATGAAAAACGTCCAACTTCCCAACTCCGTTGAACAATTGTTGAATAAATAAACTCGTAATACCTTTCGAAGATTAAACCCATCATAGTGCAAGGTTTATCGTATTAAACTACTAGCCAGCTTTTAGGAATAAGCTCTTGCTACAGCTCTTATGTATTCTGTTGGCTTACAATTAGTTGTTAACGTATTTTCCATTTTAAAAATGATAACAAGAAACAATAATAATAGTAATAAACACTTAATTACACCAAAATTTGTGGAATAACAAGCAACAGGTAAGGTAGGTATCGTTTATATATAGAAAAAAGTTTGATTCCGTCAATGCAAAAGCAAAAGCCATATCGGATTCAATTGTCATTGTAAACATGCTTGGTTGTGCAGGGGCGCACAAAAAATAACAGCTCTTTTGAAGTGAAGCGAATTAATTTGGCTATTGATTTTTATTTATATATGTACTCGCAACTTCGTCTGCCTTTAGACCTCCTTGATCTTTCCAAAATACGTCCTTAGACGGAAGTCTACTCACTAAAAACTACCTACTTAGAGATTTCGTAAAGTCGAAGTCAGTCAAAATTCACTCATATTAATTTTACAACGATTTTTAAAATGTCAGATTATGTTCTTAAAAGAAGCCTACGTGGACGTCCATCGGCAATGATAATGATGATGATAATTGAAAATCATGTTCGTCGGTATATAAATATTTTGAACTTTAAAAAGTTAAAGATATGTTTGAACTATTCAAGCCGCTTCACAAAAAAAACGAGCAGTGAAAACTACGTCTAACTGTTTTTTTTATAACTTTTATTAACCTGGTAATTACTTGTTTTCCCAACAACAACACACAACTGATCCTCCTATCTATCTCACCTGTTTTATTCCTATTCCTATAACTAAAACTGTGCATGTGAAAGGATTGTAATAGAGTTTGAAACAAATCTAAATTGCGTTTGTGTCTTGGGATATAATATGTATGTAACCGAGTATGCTACTTTACAATACGAAAAATACTTTTGTTTTACCGATAATGCAAAATCTTTTGTGCGGTTAGATGTCAGTTACATAAGGATGTTGTTCTCGAGTCTTGACGGTAGGTAGAAGGAGGAAATAAGTTGTTACTTTCCAAAGTATATTTGATATAAAGTCGACAGACAAGCGATGTTGCAGCGGTGCTGTAAGTTTGCAATTTCCTGTTACATCGAATCATAGGCTATGCTCCTTCTAGTGCGGTGATCTTCCGAGTCGGATAAATCGAATACGTTTACTATAGTAGTAGCAGTATAGAGTCTTATTTTATTAGGGAATATTTATTACATTTTATTTTTATATATTTATAAGCAATGTAATACATTGCTTAAAAATAAAAAACCCACGACATACTAGACACGGAGATAAGTTAGTTATTTCTGCATATCGTCTCCAAAGAGTAAACAATTTGTAGGTTTTGGTATAGGTCTTCTATAAAAATATCCCCAGGACTGTGATGGACCTGCCAATGCATAGCTTTAAGCAATGTGTTAAAAAACATTTACTTAGTCGAGGTTACTACGCCTGAGTTCCTTAATGATAAAGATGCTTGGAGATCGTTGGATCAGGTTCCACCTTCACACAGGAAGTAAAACTATAAGAAATTGTAATGTTGTCATCAATTGTAAATTATAATATTGTATGATATTTTTTAAAAAGAGCAACTGTTGAGTTTCTTGCCGGTTTCGTCTCAGCAGAACCTGCCTTCCAAACCGGTGGTAGAATCTTTACAAATAGTCAACTGACATATCATGTCATAAGTGCTTGTAAACTGAGCCTATTTGAAATAAATGAATTTTGAATTTGTATTTGAATTTTGTCTGCCAAAATCATTTTAAATGTTTATTCCCTTTATTAACCATTACATTTTACAATATAACGATTTAGGAATATTTTTATGTTGGTATTGTAAGTGAACTTGGCTGCACAGCTTATCTACAAATAAAAAAGGAGAGTGATTTAACATTTTACTTTAAGTTAATTAAGACTTATTGAAGTGTATATTCATATGTATATTGTATATACACAATAGGTTCTTCTTCGAAGGTACTGCTCTGATAGATTTGTCCCAATATCCTTGTCGTTGCGCTGTTAGTAGACTCATCTTAGTCCCCTCACGATACTCCAGCAGGCTAATTCACTATCTTTGACTATGCTAGTTGTAACAAATGTCACTCGGTCCCTACTGGTAATCATACAGAAGTAGATGACATTTCTCAATTGATTTGATGTTTATTTTAATAGGTTGATAATAAATACCAAAATAGTGTTCTTACAGCATTAATATCATGCTGACAGGGTTATTATGTATTTCGGTGTACCAATCAAATAATGAGCCATTACATCGTTTTTCATCGTGCTATAGTTTTCGTAATCATCTTACATAGTTATTTCAACGAAATGACCTTGACTACGCCATTTTACGTCATGATTATTTCAAAGAAAAATAATGTAAATAATGTTTTTTCTTTAGAATAACGTTACTATAAACTTGGTATTACCACTATTTTAATATTGCCACTTTACGTAAAATTACGATAATTGTGTTATTTCGTAGAAAACACAATGTTAGGTGATAGCAAAAATCGACTCATTATTTGAATGGAACACCGAGATACACATAGTCTGTACGTCATACACCATCTCTGTCAAATTTATTCCAATTTTATGCCAATTTGACTGTGCTGAGTTGCTACGAAGCTGTCGCTCTATGCAGCTAATTTACACCATAACTGTAAGGGGAAAAGGTTTACTTCAGGTGACAGTTACAGGTTGATTATATAGATAAACATCTGTAGGTGCGACATGCTCCGTTACTCTCTCTAATTTGAAACACCTATTTGTAACTACATATTATCAGAGCCAGCATCAATCTACCATGAAATTACTACGTGTTTACTGAAGCCCGATTGATAGAGTATCGGGAGCGTTTTGGAATGTTTGCATTGAGTTTGAAAGCTTTATGGAGCTAGAATTTTCGCTGGGTTTTGAAATGGGGAAAATAGTAGGATCAAAGAGGTCAATAGATATTTTACAGCTATGGTAAACTGAGCGGGCACGATTTCACTTTGGTATCATATTCATGACGCAGTACATATTCTGGATAGATTTTTTTAGGCAAAGTATTGGCAATATATTTATAGATATATTTAATTTTATGTATTACACATACATAAAACTAAATGTACACTTTTTAGCTATTACCTTATAATTATCTGACTTATGTTTGTTGAATATTTCTTTTTACATATTTTTACACTTAAGCATACCCACGATATTGGGGGTTCTTACTTGGTGGAGGTACTCAACAGCATTAAACAACAGCCATACCTTTTGTTCATATGACCAATTCCCATTCCCAATCCCCTCCGACTAGTCGGGACTAGACTGTATAAGGACTGTATAGACCAACGGAGCAGGGTTCGAACCACCATCCCTCGATGATGAGTCTGACCGCTTTACCGTTGAGCTATTGAGGATCTAGCTAATCTGATGCATTCGAGTAAATCCAAAATTCTCCCCTTTTCGGTTCCCCAGATATATTGTGTTGAGTTACATTTGCTAGAGTATGTCATATTGATACATATTAATTTGTATCATTATCAAGTCATACACAGAACATATGAGTAGAACGCTAAAGCTTACGCATCACATATCATATCAAATAATAACTTTGAGCTTATAAAAGAATCACTCATCCAAAGTGAAAATTGTAATATACGGATATGAAATAATAAAATATTTTAGTTATTTTAAAAATGTGACTGAAATGGACACGACATAAAAAACTCAATATTGTGAAAAACCTTTTTGTACAAAGCCTTTGGTGAAGCATCTGTCAACAGATACCCTGCCCTGGTGATAATAATAATTAATGAGTTATCGATATAGTCGTTACAGTGTAACCTATATTTCCTACGACCTCGGCATTATTTGCTATTTCTTTATCGTAATTGGCTCCGACGACAATGAAAGTCGAGAGGCAATAAATATAATAATATGTTTGTTCGCCTATTCTTGAAGATCGTCTCTATCTCCGTCTTTGTTATTTTCTATTTTTCATTTTTAATTGCGTCTAATAACTTTGCTTCGTATTTTTTTTAAGACGAGTTAGTTCTTGACTGCGATCTCCCATAATAACAAGTGACGATGATGCAGTCTAAGATGGAAAATCATGTCATGCTCCGTCTTTATTATTTTCCTATTTTTCATTTTTATTTTCGTGTATATTGTTTTTGTTTTTTCTATTCAATGACAAGTTAGCCCTTGACGGCGATCTCACTTGATAACAAGTGATGATGCAGTCTAAGATGGAAAATCCTGCCATTCTCCGTCCTTATTGTTTTCTATTTTTCATTTTTATACTTCGTGTATATTGTTTTTGTCTTTTCTTTTCAATGACAAGTTAACCCTTGACTGCGATCTCACTTGATAACAAGTGACGATGCAGTCTAAGGTGGAAAATTGTGTCATTCTCCGTTTTTATTATTTTCTATTTTTAATTTTTAATTTAATCTAATAAGTTTATTTCGTGTATATTGCTTTTGTTTTTTTTATTCAATGACAAGTTAGCCCTTGACTGCGATCTCACTTGATAACAGGTGACGATGCAGTCTAAGATGGAAAATTGTGTCTATGTCCGTGGTTATTATGTTCTGTTTTTTATTTCGTATAATAAGTTTGTCTCGTGTATATTGTTTTTTTTATTTTATTCAATGTCATGTTAGCCCTTGATTGGTAACTCACTTGATAATAAGTGACGATGCAGTCTAAAATGGATGATCGTGTCATTCTCTGTCTTTATTATTTCCTATTTTTCATTTTTAATTTCGTGTAATAAGTATGCTTCGTGTAAGTATATCGTTTTTTTTAAGACAAGTCCTTGACTGCGATCTCACTTGATAACAAGTGACAATGGAGTCTAATATGAAAGATCGTGCCATTCTACGTGTTTATTATTTTTTATTTTTCATTTCGTCGCTTGGCGGTATGTCTTTGTTGGTAGGGTGGTAACTAGCCACGGCCGATGCCTACCACTAGACCAGACCTAAGTTAAATTATTAAATATAAAATCCTAAGCTGACACGAGCTGGGAATCGAACCCAGGACCTCTTTGGTGAGAACAACATTACTATATCAACTGAGCTAGCGAGCCTTACCGATAGATGTTACTGAAGAATATATCTGCCTCGTTGGTTCAGTGGTTAGCCTATGTGCCACAGCCAAAGCCACATTATCCTACAAATTCCGTGGAACATTATCTCGTTCCGACGCTATGAAATTTTCATTTCCTGGTAACTCCGTTAGCTACCAGAATCAAGAAATATCGTAAACAAAAAAGTTGATCGTCTTGATTGTTTGTAATCAGGTGTACATAATGTTCTAGGGATCCCTGATTATTAAGAGTATTCTAGAAAATCTGTTATTGTTCAAATTCCATTCGCTGTAATTGATGCATTGTTATATGTATATGACATATAGGGTTTAAAAGACGATAGAAGTTCGTACTTATTCTCTTAATACAAATTTGAATATACGGCTTATTTAATTTACTTTATAATTGAGTATAAATTCGGTGCTAGAATGTGCAAAATTTTAATGTAAAGTAAAAAGCATATTGAAATTTCACGTTTCCACGAAATACTTTGTGATAATCATTTAAGAGGATTGCAAAGGCTGAATCGCGTAAATATGTTAACTTTAAATCATATTATCTCTGAATGAAATATGAAAATAAATCCCACGAAAAATTTAATTTATAAAGATCAATGTTTTTAAAGACCATTTTATATTTCTGTAAAAATAAATTAGTGGTCGCAACAAATGAGTTATTTAAGAAAAATTGCAAACTTAAGAGAAAATCGCAATCAGCATCAAAACGTATGGAAATTAATTTGTATACTTTTTTATTGTTCAACATGATTGACTGAGTAATTGATGGCTGACTGACGCAGAGGATAGTGAAGAAGCAGCAGAAGGTGCACTAGGCTATGGGTTTGATTCCCAAAACTGGAAAATATTTGCGTGATGAGAATTGATACATAATTACTTTTATATCTTAACTACTGCACACATGTCGACCCTCCGACCAGGTGGCTGGTGGACTGATGACATCAAGCGAGTCGCATGTATCCGCTCAATGCAGGCGGCTCAGAATCGTGATGTTTGGAAGTCCCTAAAATAGGCATATGTCCTGCAGTGGACGTCTATTAGCTGATATGGCGATGATGATGACACACATGTTACGCTACAAATAGCGGTGTGTGTATTATCCTAATATATTTCGCCTCGTTGCTTCAATAACGTGATTTCTCGAAACTGTCTATATTGCGGGAGGCAATTTTTTAACTTTCATAAATGTTCGTGTCAAAAGTAGTATATTTTTCAAGCAATATAATCATATATTTACATGAAAAACACACTGGTTTTGAATTTTTTTTTGAAAATTAACAAGATAGCCTCTCGTAAATTTGTCACTTTTGAGTTATCACGTTATTGAAGCAAAGAGGCGATTTATATTAATTTATATTATATAAGTCGCATGCAAATAAACATAATATGGAAATTTATAATTCGAGTTAGCTGCTTATAAGATCCTTATTTGAATATTAAGTTGTGGTTTCTCTTTATACGATAAACTTTGTAATAGGTTTTGAATTTCCTTTACTCGTGTCAAGAACTGAGACGTAATAGAAAATTAATAGACTGCCTCTGCCGTGTAATAACGCTCTCCTAGGACTCGATATCGGGAACTTAATCTTTCATTTTGTACGACTTTATTCAAGGAAACCGTAATTAATAAATGTTTCTTTTTGTTCGATGAATATTGGATTTATGGGTGCCACTACTAAAATTAATTAATATTGAAAAGCTTTGAAGAAAAGTACTCGTAATCTTCAAGAGTCTTTAACTAGTATTAGAATAGATGAGTATAATATTCTTAATAATATACGTGTTTTGTATTCTTGTGTACTTTGAATTTCTTGATCGGGAATCCGATTATCACAACTCTCCCGACATATACATGACACCGTGTAAACTGTCGAAACGTGAACCGCAACAAACTCCAAAAAACTGGAACTTGATTGACTCAGAAACCAATGGATGGGTTAGGTTAGGTATATTTGTATGTTCTTTATTACCGAATGTTAACTCGTTAAATTGTAAACAGTATGTCTCTTCACAGGGTACATGTTTTATATTATGATGTAGTTGACCAGACTTCCAATTGCCTGGTCTTGGTATTGCGGCAATAAAAGTTTCAGTGTTAATTTTTTGCAAAACAACTAAACTCATTTTCTGCGCTATTCGCCACGTTTGCCGCTTGGCTCCGTGGTTTGTGCGGTCCTGCTATTTCACAATCGTTGACGAACTTTTTGTCGTCAAACGTCTTGTTTGACATTTGAATTTTATGTTTAAAGGTAAGGTAATACTAAAATGTCACTAGCAAGAGAGTTGCCATGGAAATGAGTGATGTCACAGCTCTGATAACTTTACAGAATGTAGGGGCTTATTCATGCATTTGTTTCAGTCGCTCGCCGCGCCGCAAGTCACCGGCGCGGTTTGCTCGGTACATTTCGCCGGTCTCGTCGTCATTCGCCGCTGCGCATGGTATAGAATTCTGTATAGTATACAATTCTATACGTTTATTTTTGTCGCTACTCCCATTTGCATCGCGCGAAAATTCGCTACGACGAATGTCCCGTGGCCAGGCACTACAAATACCTTACAAGATATTAAAGAACGAAAAACGAGACACTCGTGATCATTGATTCCCTTTAGGCCTTAGTAGAAGCCTTAACTTTGTTAGGAACCGGTAGACTCATATTCAACAGCTATGTTTATAGATATACGTATATGTGGCTACGGATAGGATCTCAGTACGTGAGTTCCACCACACGTACATCCTCAGCGTGTGGTGGAGCAAAGTGCAAAGGTTTACTGGAAACAGTCACATACTTTCGTAGTTGACCTCGACTATTGCCTAGGACTTTTTTCGTTGTGTTTTTGTTGTTTGTCACATATTTTATAATATTTCGGATGTTTGTCAAATGCTGCTATTCTCTGTTTTCAGGTTCGTTATACTGAAGTACGTAAGGCGAGATCTCATCAGCAGCCTGCCGCTACCGAGGCGGCTTTTGGACTACCTGAGCACCACTCACTACTACTCGGAGCTTCTAGCGGAGATCTAAGATCTATTGATACTTTGCACTAGTGAAGTCCTGCCATGACCGTAACATCCTTTCACTGCCATCTGGAGAGCTGTTCTGTAGCGAAGTTTTTATAACTCGACAACGTAAGTTTCGAATTCGTCTCTATCTCTCTTTGTCTATAGTATCGTGGTAGACAAAAAAGGCAGACAGGAATTCGAGATTAATAACACCGTTACAGGATTGCGCTACTGATAGGAATAATCCCAGTTATTAGTATTTTTTAAGAAAAGTAAGCATATCTTGAAACTAAAATAAAAGCTTATCGAAACTAAAATTAATACAGTGGGCCTGGTAACTACATGCAAGGCTGTGAGTTCTATACGCAAAACTGGAAAGTATTTGTGTGATATTTTCCTGTATATGGATGGTTTATATAATATGTATAATATAATAATCATTTATAAAGGGACGCACAATTATGTAGAAAATTTCACAAAAAAACTGGCCAATTTTGCTTTGACGGTTTTAGAATTATTGGTAAAGAAAATTAAACCAAAAGGCCTTTAAATATAGTCCACTATTCAATAAAATCCCAAATTCAGAGTAAATTCAACCTTAAGAATTGAGTTTAAGTTTGCATTTCCAAATGCTACTACTTGAATTGAGTGCCAAGATGTTGTGTTTGACACTCATTGAGTGGGAACGTTTTTTGGTCGCTGATTGTGCATCCACTTTTTAAGGAGATCGATGTGGTAAAAGAATTTCGAGAAGCTTCGTGGATTTCAACAATTTACTAATTGTATAATGTAAATGTTATTTTAATTAGTTTATTTTTCATAAACACATACGGTCATGGCACGATTCCTTGCGTCCGCTCATGTTTTACATTTCTTTAGTGACTTTTTGTAGGAGTTGATTATGAGTTACCAGACATTTTTTTTAATAGATACGCGGACAGCCGGCTGTCTGTCTAGTAGCTCATAAATAGTCAGTGTGTTCCATTTTCCCTGACAAAAAGTCGTATACTGATAATTATTATTGAACTTGGGCGCAGGTTTAATGTCAAGCGGAGTTTGGGCCTTTCGAATTTAAACATTTTACGTCTTTCAATATTGTCTTGACTCGTGCTTCGATTGTTAATTATTCGAATACAAGTATTATAGCTTGGCAAGTTCGTTGGTGACACTGCCATGATATGCGGGCGACAGGGGTGCAAGGACTGTGCGGGTATGAAGTTCGCCCTCCCGGCCCTCGCGGACCATCGCGAGTGTTGTTGCCAAGCTATAAAACAAGCCAACTTTTACAAACGAAGCCTATTATAAACTCCTGCTTTTGCATTTCAAATTCGTCCACTATATTTTCAATAGGGCCTATTTCGTAATAAACCTAACATGTATAATTAATTATTGATAATATTCTGGATAGTGTTTATGGTGTAACTTAATAGATAAACTAATTTATTCTTGTGTTTAACATACTGAATACCAAATGCTTATATATGACTTAGTTTATTTAAGTAGCGCCTTTTTTTTAGTATCAAATTTTGTGCCGAATGTAGACTGCACATTACACAGTAGATTATTACTTAATTAATGAAAAAAAAAAGAACACAGACGTATATATATATTTTCTCAAACTTTTACTTAGGCGTATTTATTCTGCACTCAATAACCGGTATACTTACTTGTGAAATACACTCAAATATATTTTTACTGTGTATTTATAAACTAATTTTCTTTGACTTAACATTTTTTCCTGCAGCTTGCGTATTCTTTTTGTATAAAACATTAATTAATTATCTTATACATTCAACTGGCTGTGGAAATAAACAGTATTATAACATAAACACAATCGATTAAAGGCAATACAATAATCGATGTTTAAGCAATATTACGAATAGATAATTGAATGATTAGAATACTTTCTTTTTGACAAGTTTGAATAGCAAATACATGTTTTGTATATTTTAAGCATGCTAAACTTTAGGTATTTATAACTTAGCAAATATAATTTTATACAGTACACACAAATTTGTTTATAAGAGTATTTATTTGTAAGAGATAACTTCAATGATTTAAAAAAAAAAAACATGTATTTGTACTAACTCAATCAATCTTATATCCTAATTATTGTTTATTATTTGCATGATATTTTGTATTGTCACTGTATTTAACATTATTTATAAATTTCGTAATGTTTTATTTGTGTTTAATTTATTTTAGTTATTTAAAATTTGCATAATATTTTCACGTTTTCATCGCTCAATTTATTTGTTATTTATAATTGAAATAATAATAATTTAATAATAATAATAATAATTTGCCTAATGCTTTGATTTTTTGTCACTTATGTTTTATTATGTTCACACGAAAATCAACAACCATCGTTATTAAAAGTTCAAAAGAAAGCTAGACAACTGGTTCTTCAGTTTGTGACCAGAAAGAGGAACCTTCTTATTCATGGTGGGCGTCCACATATCCCCATCGTAAGTATCGGCCGCATCTCATCAAACGGGTCATAGTATTATTTGTATAAAATGTCCAAGTGCGTCCACTTATCTACATCGTACGGATCGCTCCAATCTACTGTAAAATTAAAATTCCGTTTAATTCGTCCGATACTACTATGCGGAAATGTGGACGCTCATCTTTATGTACCGTTTCTAACATCACTACTTTTTGTTTCTTACAAGCTTCTTGAGATTTTCGGTAAAGCTTTTCTTTTTATCTTTTCCATATTATGTTAGTCCGCTTCCATCTTAGATTGCATCATCACTTACCATCAAGCGAGATTGTAGTCTAACTACTTGTATAACGACTAATTTGTGAATTATATAAAAGAAAAAATATGCTTATTTATGACTTTTGTAAGTTTTTTTTTATTTGACCAGTAAATTACTGAATACTTTGTTTGATGTAGTTCATTTTTTTTGTTTAACGCACCTAATTACGCTTTTTTTTGTTTAGCATGGTAGTTCTTTAGTTTATGTTGTAAGTTTTAATTTTCACCAAAGATATTTTTTATTAAGTAAATAAATTATTGAGTTACGACCACATTATATAATTTATTTATGCTTTTTTTCCTCACTCCCCCTTATTCAAAACCATTCATGATTATTTAATTACGTTGACTGCTGCGATACTGGATATATAACCATATAAATTATTCAAAAGTAGGTAAATACCTGTATTAAACATTCAATAATTATGAATACATATTTGTATGATATAAGTACATTCATACAATCTATTATATGATATGTTATCAAGCTTATGCTGACCACAAAGACATTTTTTTTATTATTGAATTTTAGAATCTCATGAAGCGTATTAAATGTTAACTCTTAAAATATTTTACAATCATTTTGTTAAACTTACTTTCAAGATGTAATTTTAATGGGACATGGGTGTGAATTCGGTTGTGCGCAAATGTCTGAACTGAAACTGATCTATGCTAATATTATACAGAGGTAAAATTTGTGGAGTTGTAGGAGTAATCTCTAGATCGAAGCTAATGAACCGATTTGGAAAAATATCTTACCACTAGAAAACCACTTTATTTGTGAGTGTCATAGGTTATATTTTTATCTCACTGGAACGGAATTTACGCAGGTAAAACCGCGGGGCCTCGGCTAGTAGAACATGCAATTCGATGTGACAACTTTCCTTGCTAATACCATTTATTCTCTAATCGTGGACAGTTATTTTAGTAGGCTTTTATATTATTATTAAAGGTAAATAATATTTATGTTAAACAAGGAGCCTTGTGAAAAGTTTTAGCAATTATTCTTACATCTCAATTACTATTTATTTTACATCAGTTCGGTTACTTTAAATATTTGTGCACAGCCGTAGTAAGCACCGTTATTACTTGATGGTTGCAATCTTAAAAATAAGACAACAGACATATCACTCTATTGTTAGTAATGATAATGTACTTAAATAATTGGTTGATATAATCATATTAATATAATCATGGTTGATTCAATAAAGGCCGATATACATAGAAGCATTCCGTCGAATATAATAAGTACTATGAGCAACGGATCCCTGATTCTGGTGCTATAAAGTGAAAGGCTACAGTAAGGCTACGACCAAACCACGGCGTTTAGCTCGCGTCCGCGGTGGCGTTCACGGTAGTAAGAAAGAAAATAAATTTATTCATATCTAAAAGTTACAGACAGCCACTACCCTATCCTTATGACAGCATGTATGCTCAGCTTATGCCGTGCACTTCATGCAAGCATAATACACAGCGCTGATTTTCAGCTGAGAACCGTGTGACGTCACAGCTAATGTAGTAGTGATTTATTGGTACCTATTGGTGTACGAAATTGTAACGTTGTTACATCGATGCGTCCTCTGATTTCACTACTCATCATTACAATACCCCCCTAGTGGCGCCGCTGAGGTCTCATTAGTGAGCGAGAGAAAAGAGCGAGTGCCGCAGTTTGGTCATAGCTCGAGAGTTGGTATTGACTCCAGGCAACGTAAGACGACAAATAAAATTACTTTAACAAGATTTCATTTAACTAGTTCTTGTTAGTATGTAGGTCTAAAATTTTCATTTTGAAAGCATGAACTCCTCTAATCTTCTAACCCTGAGACTTCGGAAATTTGCATTCTTATTCATTGATGTTAATACTTTAAATTGATAAATATTATTTACTGCTTTAGTTAAGATTATCAGGATTATTAACCTACCTAAAAAATTACCTAAGTGTTTCCTAAATTGCGGGTAGGATTACACGGGAATATGACTCTTTAACGGTTTATTTTTGGAAATATGTTCCTTATTAGAATATTCATATAAATTCTTTTTAAAAATATATATCTTCAATCAATTAATTTTATTACTTTTATGTATGCCGGCCTTAAGTGAGTATGATTGTTTATGTTACGTCATGATAAAATGTCTATCTTAATCTCAGTGAAATTTCAGATAAATTGCAGAACTTATCAGATACCTATGAAGTTAGGTACCTAATAGTTTGCAATTATATAAGGTGTGCAAAAGTTCTGCCATAAATCTAAATACATACCTATTTAGTCTAGCATTACTTTACTCGTTTCCAAAAGAGTATTTAGTTTTAATGCCGACCTTTAATTAAATAACTAACCATAATTTATTATTCAGGAAGACATCCAAAATCTTTCAAAAGTTACTAATTTCTTTTTGTATAAACAAAATATAAAAATATGGGTGAAAAATATTTTAATCTAGTTTTAGTTAATACGTCATTTCTAAGTATTTAGTACCGTAGGAACGATTTTATAATGTTTCTGGTACCTACATGTACTTGTGAAGGCCAGTACCTAACACAGTTTCTGATTATTTCTGTCTAAATATGTTATCGGTGTACATGTAAACGGTTTGTGTCTAATGGGATAATCATTTGTCGGTATTAATTAATTGTAAGTCTTAGGACCGTTTTCACTACATTCTGAGGGCCTAGTGGCAGTTTGATACTGTTAATATCGCGTAAACGTAAACGCGAATTTCTAAGGAATTGAAACAGCGCCATCTAGTGGCACTGCTGCACAACTGTTTTAATTCCATATAAATTCGCTCGAAAACTCCCACTAGGCACACTGAATGATAGAAATGTGTCGGATAACTTATTCATAAGTTTTGTCTTTGTCATTTGATGTAAAGTAAAAAAGTGACAAAACTTACGTTTAGATTATCGCACACTTATCCGAAGGTGGTAAAACCGGGCCTTTATATAATAAACTCGTCTATAGTGAAACGTACAAATATGTGCAATGAATACAACTATGTGCTCTTACGCTAATGTATTATTTATAGGAAACTAGAGCTTAATTTGGTGATAGGTGCAATAATTATTCGTTAACTTTATAATAGTCGGCTGACATATCACTACATCGTTACGGAGTGCGGAAACTTATGATTTTGTGAAAAGAGTTTAAGCACGACGACCATTAGGTAGGGCATCAACTAACATCTAACCAAGACTTTGTATAAGAACACCAATTTTAATGTAATTAATATAAGTTACGCCGCACATCACTGTGCATCTTTAGGTACTAAACACACTTGGCGATTATGACCACGACTATTCGTGGGCTGTGGTCGCAAAAGCTACGGTTGAGTTTCGGCCACAACTACGACCAGTCGTAAAGCGACTAATTGTCGGATTTATTCTGTTGTTATTCTGCCCGCGCAAAATTGGCTGGTCGAGCCATATTTGCCTTCACAAAACTAGCGCGCAACGACCGGACGTGCCGGCCCCATTGGCGACCAGTTTAAGATTTCGTATGGTTTCTTCAAATAAACGTGTCGCCTATTACGTTCTATTCTATTCTAGTCATGGTCGCCTATTACGCGAGGTCCCTTTGAGTGGGTATCAGTTTAGTGAAAGAGACACATGTTTAAAAATGGCCTATATACCTTTTGAATTATTGTTACTTGAATACAAATATTATAGTCATAATACTATTTATCTAATATATTAGATAAAAGGATAATATAAGAAGATATAACAACCTTAAAGTATGTGTGTACCGGTTCTTATATTACAACTTGCACTAAACCTCAATGTCTACGGCTAAGGAGACAAATTCGAAAGGTTCTATCAACTATGGCGTGTTGGACTGTCGTAAAAATGATCGCATATTTGGAAGGACAAATATTGGTCATGTTTTAAGACAAGACTAATTAATAATCGTAAACTGGAATCGCCCTGCCACCCAAGTATTGCAAGCACTGTGTTATTTCCTCAACTAGAGTAGTAACTACTACTGGCCCTGAATAAAATAAAAAGTTACATAATTCATTAAATATTATAGTAAGTGAAGTAACACTTCATTTACTATTGCTTCATATTATCGTTATATCTATATGGACAGTAATTTTTCGAAGTTTTTTATTCGTATCTTTTATATTATTATCATGGTTCATTAAAGATTGTAAAACCATTTACTTGGACAGTATCTAGAACGCTAAGGCATAACAGAGCCCAGATCAAGTGTCTTGGGAAATAATGATCAATATACTTTTATCACCATTTGCGATTCCCTGAGTGGATTTGGGTAGACCATAAGTTCTCAACCTTATTTTGTCAACTGCCTTATTTTTTGAGAATATTTCTTCATCAAAACCCCTATTTTAACGCTTTTAAAAATCGATTTATAATATACATGTAGGGAAATATAAAATCTCTCAGTTTAATTTTCTTAGTCTATAACGTGAATGAAATTAATTGGGGAATTTAGCTTACTTTCTTCTGTGTGATCTCAATGCTTTACTTACATCTGGGTCCTCTAATGTACAATGAAAATCTCAAACACCGATATATGTGGAAGATATGGGACAATGACGCCCATATTATATGGATGTTAACGTGCAAGTTGAAAACCTATGGGTTACACTTATTCAGCTCTAAGCCCGTAGAACATTAAACAATGTACAAGCATTGAGCATCGTTATTGCGATGCGCAAAGATGTCAATATTACAAGGCACACTTCTTATTTTATGCCTCTGTAAAATCTAAATAGTGAAAAGACATGATAGGCCATGAACAAAAGCGGGCAAGTAATTGGTTTCCCTTACATTGTATTTTATACTTAGGTACCACATAAAAGCTAAAATAATAGGAATTGATTAATTTTATCGTAAATCTGCATCACCTCACCGCTGAGTAACACGCACCTTATCGCACTGGAGTACAAATAGGATTATTGAAGCGATACAACAATTAAGTCTCCGCTCCAATAATATTAAATGCCATTGGTATGCCTGGTTGAAAGTCTTTCTGGATCCTTGGACTTTGTTGTTACGTACATACAATTACTTACATACACATCTCAAATTACAAATTCAAAATTACAAAGTCTGGCCGTTTAGAATGCGTTTTTGATGGGTCCTAATGTAATTTTAATTTTAAAACGAATATTTTAATTTTTAACCGACTTCAAACAAAGGAGATGGTTCTCAGTTCGATGCGTATTTTTTTTCTTTTTTTTTAAATGTTTGTTACCTCATAACTTTGTCAATTATTAACCATTTTTGAAAATCCTTTTTTGTTTGAAATTTAATGAAATCAAATTGGTCCCATTTCATTTTCATGAAAATCGGTTTAGTAATTTTATGTTAAAACAAAAATTACTATTCCAAACGTTATTGTTGTGAAACTTCGTACATTATTAAAGCCTCAGTTTGATAAGATATGTTTGTACTTATGTCGCGCAACTGTGATCGAATTTCCACGATGAAAACTGAATTATTTCTATAGACCGGTATAAGTTTGTGGGCAAATAAATACATTGCCAAAAAATATTCATTTCGTGTAGATACGGGTGGCCGAAGTTAGTTAGAAGTCTGATTTAGTCATTCTTATTACAGATTAAGGCTAAATTCACACGGCATTGTCCTATACTAGGTACGTTGTTCTACAGCTTACGTCTAAAAGTTTATACGGTGTATGTTTATACGTTGTTTTCTACGGTTCCTTGAACATTATGCCACTTATTATTCGTTAATGGTGGTGGTGGTAATGGGTGGGGCACATTCGGTGTTAATTGACCCTCCATCAGATGGACTAACCACATCAAGTGAGTTGCAGAGATTCGCTGGATGCAGGCGGCTCAGATTTTTGGAAGTCCCTACAAAAGTCCCTATGTCCTGCAACGGACGTAATAAAATGTACAGATCATTACCATGTGAATCTAGCCTAAGGTATCAGAGTAAAGTATTCTAATACTATGTATGAATAAGAATTAGAAAAAATTAAGACCTTATATAGCTCAGCTATTTTATATGAACTTTTTTCACAATGTTATTTGTAAGTGTGCGTCAAAAATAAGGCCAAGAACAAAGTGCTTACTGTACTAGACAGTTTTCTTACTATTGTGTGTGTAGTTAATGCAGTTCAAAGAAACAATTTTGTTGACAGTAAAACCGTACCATATACTACTCGTATAACTAGTAATGCCGTGTCGTAGCCTTGGGGTTGGGCCTACGCTCGTAGCATTCTGTCTACGTTAACGGAAGAGCGATACAGATCTAAGCTCTCGGTTTGATGTTTAAATGTGATTTGGCACCAAAGGTACCTATGTTTGCCAGTTATGTGTAGCTCAGAAAAGAGGTTACCTGGAAAGTTGTTAGAATATGTGTGACTATTTCGCGAACACTATTAATTTTAAAAAAAGGTTATTACACTAACGGCCAGTTTCTTCATCGCAAAAGTAACGTCATAAATCAAAAGTGACGGGCTTATTCACTGAAAAATAAAGTCTTCTTTACTACTTACTGCTTTTACTGTTACTTTAGCTTTACATGAAGAAGCTGGCTGTAAGTGTTTATTTTTCAGTTTAATTTGTCATAGCTCTCACTACAGTAAGTATCTATGGTAAATTAAACTAAAACACTAATATTTTAGTCGTGAACTAAGTCCATTACACGTCCACAGGGACCATTTTTTTAACCGACTTCTAAAACTTCGAGGTCATCAATTTGTCTGAATCTAATATGACATTGGGACCTGCTAAACTACATGGTGGCAAAGTAATTGAAAAAAACACACAAATTATCTACAAAACCACCAATTTTAAATATTCTCGGAAACTTTCCAGGTAAAACTGTAAAAGTGTACCTATAATGATTAGGTGATACGAAATTCACTAGTTACCTAATTAGCTTGTATAAGTGGCTGTGTAAATTTATAAGCTCTCATTTGCACGAGAGTTTTTTTTACGGACGTTATAAAAGCGTTCAAATATAGTTGTCGTATTATGAAGTTAAATGAAGATCTATGTCCAAAAATTTAAAATGCATCACTGCTCGAACAAAAGCATCGTGTTTAAAAAACACTGTCGTGTCAACGTATACTTGGGAATGCATTTATTGTAATTAAACGCTTTTTTAACGTCAGTTAAAAAATCTCTCGTGTGAATGAGAGCTAACAGTTGTAAAGTGATTGTACCTACTAGGCAGGTGTGTTAGTATATAATATTAATAATAGGCATGTTGGTAAGTTTTTTATACTACTTTTTGTTAAGTAGCTATTAACTGGCACAGCCAGCCGGTCAAATCAATAACAACCGCAGTTTTCGTATTCCCATTGTTAACAAAGTCACAATGTCAACTGAGATATGTCATCTACCTACTTTATGATATCAACGAAGCGTTGTCAGTATGCACCGGATGTCATTTTTACCTTTAATATGAATTTTCAGTTGTCATTAAATATATAAAATAGAGAATACGAAATCACGTGAGTTATGAGTGACTAACAGTGGTAAATTTCTTATAGGTCAGTAGACCTATCGTCAACCATCGTTAACCTCAAAGTTAGTGAATTGACCTGCATGACTAGGACAGACATTAAGTTGTCCTGTGCCCTACAACCTCAAATATACATAGATGATAAGCCTCATGTGTCTGTAATGTCACCAGCACCTTTTTGAACTGAATAACCTTATGAACGAGCTCAAATACATTAATTAATTATTTTAATTATGATTAAAAAAATATGGAAAGGAAGGAAATATTGGTCATATTTAAAAGATATTGTTTAAAAAAAAACAGTTTCATACAAGTACGGCAATTGGTCTTTTTTTCACACCTACAGAAATTTTGCTTTTGAGTGTAGCTATACTTTTAACCTACAGATAAAAACGGAAAGTGCAGAGCTCAATATTGGATTCTGGTTAATTTCATCTTGTAATGGACATTACAATATGAAATTGAAAATACAATGAATATTATTCTTTTCAGTAACATTTATTTTTTATTTTATGACGTCATTATTATATCTAGGCTTTTGTCAATTAAGCTTAACAAAAGCTATAAAAAATAGCTTTCATTCGAGCTTTCTCACTTTTATATAAGTCTATTATTACCTTGTCAACAATCGTCAAAATTAGATTTTTAATTTTTCCTGAAAAAATAGCTTTTTGCAATTACAATTTTATTCTCCGGGAACGGCGACTTATTTACTGTTACGTTGGAGAGCTCGTCGTGTATGGTAGGTGCTGGTTGTACAAGAGTTGATACATCTTATGAAATAATGCCTTCGTAGCCTTTAACTTGTTAGATGCTTAATAAATACTAGATACCTCATTCACGCCTGTTGAACAAATCGTTATATTGTTCGTAAAATGTTGGTAAGGTGAATTTCTTTCATGAGAAGTTAGAGTACTTACGTAGTAAATGCTAGTTGAACCATTATAGTCGTACCTTTGATTGCGCGGTGGGAGAGAATGTAGGGGTACTTTTCCCCTTTTGCCGTTTAGATGATTTTGTTCTTTGAATTCACACTTATCAAAAGTATACGTCCGTTGAAAGAATGCGTAATACTAAGTATAAATAACCTTGCGCTAAATTGAATTTTAAATAAATAAAAAAAGTAATTATTAAGCAGTTGGGTGTTCTGTTTATTATAATAATCTTTTTTATAGACATGACAAAAACGATTCTTTCTGCGGTTTCACTGAATGATTGTGTTGAATTCTAGGATTAGGCTAATGGCAGACTCACAGTATTGTCAATATTGTAAGGTTAACAAGGTTGCCTAAAGCACAGAAAAGATATGTACTAAAGTCCGATTATGAATTCCAGTCAGTAAAGTGACATTTCAGTGACAGTTGCACTTGTCATTTTACTGACTGGAAATAATAATCGTAAATCGTAAATCGATTCAAGTAACCTTACCCTACTGTATTGCGTGTGTTTGGGGGACTAAACTACCCTCTTCAATCCTATGCGTAGCAATCTATAGGTGTGCGGTCTATAATATAAATTCTAAAATGTCTAATACTAGTATAATATATGTGTTATGTTTGTAGTTAGAACCAGTGCCGGATTAAGGAAACTTCATGCCCTAAGCAATCTTCCCCTATAGGCCTATGTATCCTTATTTGAAATACAAAGAATTAATAATAAAAAAACGCGCGAATTTTGGAATTGCTTAAACTTTCGTGTACTCGTTTTTTTTTCTCGGTCTGGTGCTCCCCTTGACGGTGCCATAAGCAATTGCTTAAATAGCATAAAGGATAATCCGGGACTGGTCTGAACACAATTTTGGCATGGTCTGTATTTCTTATCGTTGTTAAGTATAAGACAATTTCATTTTACAAAAAATGAAGAAACAAACTATGACGTTTATTTATGGATAAAAAAATATTTATAGTTTTAGAAAGTTTAGATTTAACTTTCTATAAGTACTCTAAAACTATTTAAATTAATAAATCTAATTTTTAATACCTTAATTTAAAGTTCAATATTAAAGCAATAAAAGCCCAAAGTAAGAGCAAAATCAACCTAAGACGGGTCAAAATGTTTCATATAAGGCAGAATTTCCAATGCGACTACTTGAAAAGTCCTCCCATAATTAGTTTTTGGTACTCATTTTGTAAGTCTTGTGAGTCTATTTTTTTTAAGATGGCAATGCTTTACCTCGTTAAAATAGCCTGTAGTTAGATAATATTTAACTTTAATTTAATGAATTTATATATTTTATTTAAATATGGACCATACCTAGTAGCTTGTAACTGTACGTATACCTACAGGATAAGTATTTGTAACTAACATCAAAAGACTCCTTTATGTCTTGGATTTTTTAATATTTTATAAAGATATTTTCGAAATAAATAGCATAAAATTAATTTTTGCGTCGTAATATCGTTTATGTAGGAGTTATGCCCACCTCTGAAGTCTAACATATCCTGTAGTCATACATTTTTGGAAAATAATATAGATATCAAGTTATATGCCTTACTACTAGGTAGGTACAATCACAGAACACCACAAAGCAATATAAAAATTGTACAATGTACAATGATTGAGACCTTAAAAGTACCTAATTTTCGTAATTAAAATACATAAATGGCAGTATAATATAATACGTGTTGTTATTATATATCTATGTTGTGCAAATTATTTTAAGTGTGGTACCTAACAATACCCAAAGTAAGGTAGAATTTCGAATTTAGAACAATATTCGATTTTTCAAACGATTTTCATTTCCTTATGTTTCTTTATCTTATCTTTAACTTTCAGTAGGCAATGTTGTGGTTTCTAAAATTTCATGAACTTTTTTTAACCCAGGCCCTGAAGTTCATTGAGCCCTCGATTTTTTACTAGAAAATTTATAAAACCTAACCAATTTACATAATAGTGGGGCTCCATTTTTTCCCTAACTACGCCACTGATCAGGGTTAATCAATTTTTAGGTACATGAATATTTTATTCAATTGGATACCTAGTCAAAATGGTTACTTTTTTACTAGGTACGGTGCTTTAAATTGTAGGTACATTATGATTTTTTTACCTAGTGAGGTGGTACGTTAATAATAAAGGTATAGATACTTTATTTCAAACAACATGCTAAAATAAGACTTCCCTCGTCTCATGTCGACGAACATTCGAAATTCGACCTTAAAGCCCTGGGCTTGTAGCACATTGCAATACAAAATTTTTCCACCAATCCTTAAGGTAGGTACACTTCCCACAAATGGTGCCTATCATTTAATAAAGATCAAAATTTTGCAATGCAATGCGCTAAGAATTAGGCTACCTGTCCATCAGGACGAAAAACGGCCAATGTACTTGCAGTTGAGTGGTTCTGTATAGCAGATGGCACCACTATATTTATGGGTGGTAGGTACCTAATTTCTAACAAACATCTTGGGAAAATGTGTTTTTGTCTTAGGTACCTACTCACAAATTACAAAGATTGTACTTTATAATATTTCTTCCGATATTACGAAATAACATTTATAATTTCAACTTACAATGTCAGCACTTTTGTCAATTAATCAACTGCGATGGAATAATTGGACATATTTCATCACAGTTTAAGCCCTCATTCGCACGAGAGTTTTTCTAACGTTAAAATAGTGTTAAACATTGAATAGTATGAAGTTAAATGAAGGTCTATTTCTAACGCCCAAAATTGAAAATGCAACGCTGTTCGAAAAAAAGGGTCGTGTTTTAAAATAGCTGTTGTGTGAACATATACTTGGGAATGCAGTTGTTGTATTTGAACGCTTTTTTAAAAAACGTCCGTTGAAAAAACTCTCGTGCATATGAGGGCTTACTTTGTCGATTTTCGTCCTCTATGTGGAAAGATAGCCTAAGGTACCTGTAGCTTAATATTATAAGTACAATATTACATTTACATGCTCTGATAGAATCTGATCAGAAGCATCTAGTGATAATTCAAAATAGCAATATAATAATGCCAATTACGCTTTAGAACGCATGTTATGGTTGTATTTATCGCCGCCAGTTGGCTTTGAAAAGACAATGTACGCAATTATAAGTGAACCATTATGACGACACACTTTACTGTTACTGTATGTTCTGTGAAGGTAGCCACGCCCTTTGAAACTGAGTAGATAGGAAAAGGGCATATTTAAAACCTCGTTACTTTCGTTGGTAGTTTTATATTTTCTGTGATAATCATTGAAAAATACTTGTTCAGGCTTCAGGTTAGTAAATTCAACATTTACATATGAGGATAGACTTTTAAATTTGTTCAATGCACGGGGATTTTTTGTTTCAATTCACCATTACCTAAGGCCTAAAGTGATCAAAGTTGTTGAAGTACGAGCATATATTATATACCGGACGTAAAATTTGATCATGTAAGTACCTATAATCAACAATTTTTGCGTATTTTTTTTATTGCTTTCTCTAGATATCAAGATTTCATCGAATTGTATTGGGCACAACATCAACATCTTCAAGAGACCGTAACACAAAGGGATTTGTAGGAAACGATGCAACTTGCTGTAAATAAAATATTTAGTACCTACCTTTCTTACTAGGAACATCCGACGTCGCACATTGAGGGAGCTTCGAAATATCCAGACAAAAAGTTGAATTGCAGACCGATTTTGAATTTCAAATATATTAATGTTTCGGAATTTATTGCACCACTAACCTTTCCTTCTATTTATTCTTACTCACATTCATAAAATGTTAATGATATACAATACAATACATACATACTTGTATCTCTTAAATGTTTAGCTTAAATGTATGTCTGTTTAATAAGTGTTTAAACCATATCTAAGATAGCATTAAAATAATTATTACTCAAAGACTACTAAGAACTTGGTCCCAAAATGCATGCTAATACCATAATCAAGTAGAAAAATGTATAAAAATATAATTTTGATGTCTACAAAATGGTTTTATTCCCCATAGTCCCACTTTCACTTCTTACTGAATATCCTCTATGTGCGACTTGGATTCAGCTCTGCTAGATGATACTTACGATATTGATTTATATTGATTGAAATAAGCGCCATCTATATTACGTGACTTCGTTGTTTATTTATTCAAAATATGTCGCCGTTTTAACAATAGATGTCGGTAAAACAATTATTTATTATTTATGTTCTGAAAATGGTTTATTTTTAAGTATTCCCACTTTAATTTCTTACTGAATATCCCTCTATGTGCGACACCGATACAGCTCTGCTAAATGATACTTACGATATTGATTTATATTGATCGAAAAAAGCGCCATCTATATTGCGTGACTTCGTTGTTTATTTATTCAAATTATATCGCCGCTTTAACAATAGATGTCGTTAAAACATTTATTTATTATTTATGTTCAGAAAATTTTAAATAGTTCCTCTCTTTCATTTTGGATTTACAATTTTCAATCCCATTAAATACGACGCGGATTAGATTTGTTTCTGTATACATATTGATCGCCGCAATGTATAGATTTGTATTGATCAAAACTGGCAGCGCCATCTACATTACGGCTCTTCAATGAATTTCTAAATATTGAAACACCTGATATTTAAAAAAGGTCGACGATCCGACGTCAGATGTCGCTATTACGATTGAACTTAAAACTTCCATACACCTTACTGGGTTCGTTTCACGGACTAAATATTTTTTAATGTACGTAAAGTGTGTCGTTCATCATGCGTTATCAATTTATGATAATCAACTACCTATATGCCTTACGGTTTATATCAGGATAAATTATATTTTCAATAACATTTACCTACCCGTAACTTATATTCTAGTGTTATACGAGACGAGTCTTGCCACTAAACGAAATCACAGTTCGAGTTCGCAAAATAATTTTTGAAACAGCCTGATTTCGCTTAGTCGCAAACCGTAAAGGGTCTAAAAGTAATAATTAGTCTACATCACTTACATTTTTTGCTAATGCGAATTTGTGACTTACAATATACCTACTTAAGTATTATGTGACTATAAAGCTGTATTAATAATATTGTTTATAAGTATTTTAATTAATATGCGACCTCCTACTCGATACTTATAAGTAGGCCTATATTTCGTCTTAGATCGGCGTGTTCCCTCAATACAATATATCGAAGCGTAATTAAAATATAAAGATACCTTTAATTTATGAACACGATGAAAAAAAGCTAGATAAGTAGGTAGGTGATAAACTCGTATGTTGTTCAAGGTTTAAAAAGAAGATAAGTAAGTTTTAAGATGTTTTAGCACACTGTCTGTAAAAGTCACTTGATTAAGCATGAACGAACATAAAATATCTACCTACAACAGCAAAATAATTTCACATATTACAATCTCTTAAATTTTTTCGAGTTAATATTCAATGAGCTGACCCTTTGTTTTATGGATTTAATATGCTATGATTTAATATATTAACAAGAATCGCCAATTTAAGACGAAATATACCTACCACAAAAAAGGTGGGTATTAACTGGTGTAATTATTTAAAATGTCATAAAGTGGGCATTGGTGCAGTAAAATGTGCTACAAAATTTGGCTAATTTAACAAAATTCCCGCTACGATTGTTACATTACCCATTACGCCGGTTGGCACCCAGCTTTATAGTTCTGGTGTGTGGTTAATTACTGCCTGACTTATCTACGTTTATTTCGATAACTATGTGGAAAAGCAAAAAATTATTTTAAAAAATAGTATCGGTTTTAATATCGCCGCCGCCCACCCTAACCCGGCCATTCGGGCCCCGGATTCGACCAAAATGGTTGCAATGCGTTTAGTCTAACTTGAACCTAGCTTTTAATGATTTTATAAATTGAACTAAGTTATAAACTTGTATTATTATCTATATTATGATATATTATAAGCTAATTTCATAAATTGTTGGTTTTTTGTAGAAAGATCGAAGAGGAGTTAGGTGGAAAAGGGCCAAGATACCTACTTTGAATTTATCTAGATAAGCAGTTAAATTCTGTTAACATTAATTAGAACCAATGATTGATATAAATTCCATTTCAATTACTTCTTACTTTGACAAAGTTGTAGAACGTTAGGACTCGAGTGCTCTGATAAATTCAATCTTTTGTATCGCGGGTGCAATAAGCCGACAGTGTCTTCTTGTAGTTAATGATTAATTATTCTCCTGATTAATGAATTTTGTATCATAACGTTCAAACTATAGCAACAGTTTTTTTTTTCATTTCAGTACTGTGGGTAAGATATTGACTTGATTCTGATTATTTATTTGAATAATTTTCAAGTAGGTATTCCTCTTCGATTTCCACAAATGACTGACAATTACGTTTTCTCGTAATTCTTAGACTGCCCCTGTTGATTTTAATGATGT